>NC_089837.1:142084629-142292129 GCF_035609145.1 Eleutherodactylus coqui | reverse complement strand
CGAGTGTGAAGGGGGTGTGAGTCAGACATGCCCCTGATTGGCTCAGCGCTGAGCCAATCAGAGGCAGATTTCACTCACACCCATTCATGAATTCATGAATGGGTGAGTGAATGCTGCCTCTGATTGGCTCAGCGCAGCTCTCAGCTGAATGACAGCAGTTCAGCACCACAGTGCAGGGGACAGCAGGAGAAGACGCGGCTGTGCCCCGGCAGCTGAAGGGAGGTGAGTATCTATTTTTTTGTTTTTTAAATCACTTTTAATTCATTTCCAGGGAATGGCTTATATGTAAAGCCCTTCCCTGAAAAAGAATTCAGGTGTGCCAGCAGACCATTGTCTTCAATGGAGTCGCCGGCAGCAGCAGCGGCTCCATTGAAGAGAATGCCTGCATTTTTATTCTTTTTTACACTAAAATCTTTCTTTTTCAGGTAAGGGCTTATATTTTTAAGCCCTTCCCGAAAATTCATCCCGCGCTCGCTGGCAGCCCATTGCTTTCAATGGAGCCGGCTGTATTGCCGGCTCCATTGAATTCAATGGGCTAACATCGTTCTTCTCTGCCACAGCTGTTACAGCTGTGGCAGAGGAGAACGATCCTTATGCTGACAGTGTGGGGGGGGTCTCACTCTTGCCGCTATTGTGGTTTAATAGTGAGACCTCTGAGCCAGAAATGCAGCCCTGCATGTTGCTCCTCGCCTGCCCTATCCATTTCTGTGTTTTTTACATGACTTTGGTGATTTGCTAAGATTTTCACAAATGAAAACCTTAGTGGAGCACCAGTCATATACAAAAATGCTCGAGTCGCCCATTGACTTCAATGGGGTTCGTTGCTCGAAACGAACTCTCGAGCATCACTGAAAGTTCGACTCGAGTAACGAGCACTCGAGCATTTTGGTGCTCGCTCATCTCTAGTAATAAACCATAAAAAGAAAGCGCTTAAACTACTAAAACAAAGAGTCATCAGAGAAGCATTAAAAAGATTTAATGAAAAAAATAAATAATGTAAAAAGCAGATAAAAACAGCAACGATGGTGACAGAGAGACTCATTGCTAGAAAGAGCTAAACTAACCCTAAACTGTTCTTCATTTAAATAAATAGTAAAAAAAGATGAATACTGAAAGTGTTGGCCCGTTGATAAATAATGTAGGAAAAATTGTAGAGGGTGATGAGAAGAAAACAAATTTATTAAATAGTTTTTTCTCCAGTGTATTCACAGAGGAAAAGGAAATATCAGATGAGATGCAGAGTGATAATGTAAACTCTCTATTAACCCCTTGAGTGGCATGCCCGGAAATTTTCAGGGACTAGCTCCACTGCTCATAGCGGTGGAGCTGCAGAGCACAATGCCACAAGCTGTGGCATTGTGCTCTGCCTGCACTGTCCCACAGCGAACAAAGCAGGACATTGTGAAGCAGGAAGATATTGCCGATATGCCGGCAATCTCCTGCTTCTAATGTCCTGCTTTGTTTACAGGTTGCTATAGAGACCGTCGCCTTGTCAGAAGCAAGCCGATGGTCTGTGTTGCAGGGAGAGCTGGTGCTTGGCTGTCAGAGGACAGCTAGGCACCAGCTCTTACAGCAGGATCAGAGAAAACCTCTGATCTCTGCTGTGTTAACCCTTTACATGCTGCAGTCTATGTGACTGCAGCATGTAAAGGGCTGTCACCATGGGACCCCCTCAGAATGTGATCAGGGGGTCCTGATAGGTCTCTGTGGAAGTCCCCTAAAGGGACAAAAATAAAAAAAAGGTTAAAAAAAAGTTAAAAATTATTTTAAAAAATAAAATAAATAAAATTAAAAACCCTTGTCTCCCTTTACTATGTGAAAAATGTAAAATAAAATTACACATGTGGTATCCCTGCATCGTAATGACCTACAGAAGGAAGTTAGTACATTATTTAACCCCTTAATGACACGGTCCCTTTTTTTCTTTTTTCCCCATTTCTTTTTTCCTTCCCCCAGTTTAAAAAATCATAACTCCTTTATTTATCCATCAACGTCGCTGTACGAGGGCGTGTTTTTTGCGGAATTACATATATTTTTCAATGGTGCAATTTAAAGTACCATATAATAAACTGAAGAACTTTTACAAAAATCTAAGTGGAGTAAAATAAAAGAAAAATGACATTCTGCCATCTTTCAGTGCGTTTTGTTTCTACGGCGCACAAACTGCAACAAAAATGAGATGATAACATTATTCCATGGGTCAGTACGATTACTACGATACCAAACTTGTATAGTTTTTTTTGCTGTAGCACTTGTATTTTTTTTCAAAGACATTTAATTTTTTAAAATTATTTTCTGCTGCATCTTCTGCGCGCAATAACTTTTTTATTTTTCCATCGACGTACTTAAGCAAGGGCTCATTTTTTGCAGGACGTCCTGTAGTTTACGTTGGTAGCATGGAGTACGTACGATTTTTTGTTCGCTTTTTATTGCATTTTTTTCTGGGAGACAGGGTAACTGAAAAAGTGCATTTCTGGCGTTCTTTATTTTTATTTTTTTGACTACGTTCACCATGCAAGGTAAATAATGCACTATTTTAATAGATCAGACATTTACGGATGCAGCGATACCAAATACCGTATATACCGGCGTATAAGGCGACGGGGCGTATAAGACGACCCCCCAACTGTCACCTTATACGCCGGTATTCAGTGGAGAAAAAAAAAAAATTTTATTACTCACCTCCCACGGCGTTCTGTCGCGCTCTGGCAGGATGTCGCTCGCTCCGGCAGGCTGTCGCTCGCTCCTCGTCCCCGGCGCAGCATAGCTTTCTGAATGTGGGGCTTGAAATCCCCGCTTCCAGAAAGCTAATACACACGCCGGCAGCCATGACATCATTGAATGGCTGTGATTGGCTAAAGCACACGTGGCTTCAGCCAATCACACTATTCAATGACATCATTGAATGGGTGTGATTGCTAACACGTGCGCCTTCAGCCAATCACAGCCATTCAATGATGTCATTGAATAGTGTGATTGGCTGAAGCCACGTGTGCTTTAGCCAATCACAGCCATTCAATGCTGTCATGGCTGCCGGCGTGTGTATTAGCTTTCTGGAAGCGGGGATTTCAAGCCCCGCATTCAGAAAGCTATGCTGCGGCGGGGACGAGGAGCGAGCGACAGCCTGCCGGAGCGAGCGACATCCTGCCGGAGCGCGACAGAACGCCGTGGGAGGTGAGTAATAAAATTTTTTTTTTTTACACTTTTTTTTTTTTTGTTTTACCGGCGCATAAGACGACCCCCGACTGCAGAGCAGATTTTTCGGGGTTCAAAAGTCGTCTTATACGCCGGTATATACGGTATGTATTTTTCTTTTATGATTTAGATTTTTTATTATAGATATGGCAAAAGGGGGGTGATTTAAACTTTTATTACTTTCTTTTTTTTAAGTGTGAAAAAGTCATGAAAAAAAACTATTACAATTTGGTATTGGCATAATCGTACCAGCCTGTAGAATTACTTTGATACATTATTTATTCTGCTCAGAGAATGCAGTGAAAAATAAAAGTAAAAAACATGCCAGAATTACAGATTTTGTTAATCTTGCCACTAGAAAAAATGGAATAAAAAGCGATCAAAATTTTACATGTTCCAAAAAAATAGATAAATGAAGACAAGAGTTCATCCCACAAAAAACAAAGTCTTCTGGGGCTCTGGCAATGGAAAAATAAAATTAATACGGCTCTTGAAATGTGGCGACGCAAAAGCAAACCTTCAAGAAAAAAAATGTTTTAAATGTACAAAAATAGTAAAACATAAAAAAACTGTATAAACTTGGTATCGCCAGAATCGCGTTGACTCAGAGAATAATGTTATCACACTATTTGTTCTGCACACTAAGGGCGAGCACCCACTGGCGTTTTTTTACCTGCGTTTTGCGTTTTGCGTTTTTCCTGCACAGGCATAGAGATAACATGTGTTCCTGTCCACTGGCGTTTTTTTTGCGTTGCGTTTGCGTTTTTAACATAGGAACTGTCAGTTGCATATGTGTCCTTATTTTTCTCCTAATGCACCCATGAAAGTCAATGGAAATTAATGGAAAAGCCGCGAAAACGCCGCGGAAAAAACGCTGCGTTTTTTTCCCGCGGAAAACGCAAACGCCAGTGGGTGCTCGCCCTAAAAATGAAATCGAAAAAACAAATGGCAGGATTTCTTTTTTTCCCCCTAATCTCCTTACAAATGTTTTCACAAAAGTTATGCAATACATTATGTAAACCCAAAAATGATGCCATCAAAAAGTACAACTTGTCCCGCAAAAAACAAGCCTTCACATGGCCGTGTCAATGGAAAAATGAAAAAGTTATGGCTCTTGGAACGCGACTGGAAAATTAGTTGAAATTCAATGATTAGACCATTTAAAAAACCTGCCCTGGTGGGCACGACAAGGTGGTAGGAAACCCGCCACTCAAGGGGTTAAATGTCACCATTTTAATCCAGGAAGAACTGCAGAGCCACATTAAAAATATTAAAATTGACATTCACAGGTTCCTGATGGCATACATATCCGTGTTCTAAAGGTATTAAGTAATGTGATAGACAGACCGTTGTTTTTTATATTTATGGACTCTATAGTGACTGGGATCCATTCCACTGCATTGGCGCATAGCCAAGGTGGTGTCAAGGATAGAAGTAAAATATCAATATTTGTAGATTATACAAAATTATGAAAAGTAATTAACACAAGAGAAGACAGAATGCAATTGCAAATGGATCTGGATAAGTTAGAGGACTGGGCAGAAAAAAGGGAATAGAGGTTGAACACTGATAAATGTAAGATTATGCACATGGGCATGTGAATTAGGAAAGAGGCTATTTGATTTTAATGCAGCATAACGTTTATTTCATATTCTGCTCTTAAAAATGAAAATTACACTGTGATCGGTTGCTATGAACCAGACAGTAAGTTTTTCTGTATGACAGCTGTTATAAATCTGCCCCATGACACAGGCCACAGAGTGCAGCCCATGTGACATGGAAGCCAAAAGAAAAGTACAGAATACACAGCAATGAGGGAAATGAGCTACAGATGTTGATACTTCACAGCATAGGTTAGTGATATTGTGATCATTTTTTTTTAAACGTAAAAAAAACAGACTTCTTCAAGTTGTTTGTATCTATTGTGTCATTCTTTTTGACTAAATTTACACTGTATGTACTGAACACTCTCCCTTGAAATCTTTTTTTCCATGCCTTATTTAATATATATAGAAAGTGGGCAAACATGGTAATCTTGGAAGACAAGAAAGAATAGAGCTACTATGCTAAAGTAAAACAAACTGTATGTCTGGTATAAAGCTTTGCAAATAAGAAAGATGGAATAATACCTCTGCAGCGCCACCTATTGGATGGCAGCATTCCTGCAAATCAATCGATCCTTTATACAAGTCTTTAGAACAATGATTATGAATTGAAAACCAAGCCAGAATCCATACACAGACAGCTGTTTCGGAGGGTTTGCCCCTCATCAGTGTGCAGTAGGATCCTGGCTTGGCTAGTGAGAGGCCTATGACGTAGGTTAGGAGGGGTATTATGACTCCTTAAGGAGAGCATCTAGAAGGTGTGTAAGGAGGCTTATAAGGACATGCATGCTCGTGGTATGCAGACTAGTAGTATAAAGTGTAGCATGGCGGTGGCAGAGTAATGTTAGAAGTTCTTTGCTATGCTCTGCTTGGTATTCTCCCTCTTGACTTCAAAAGCCCTACATTACTGAAGGAGACAGTTATTTTCTACTTTAACAAAAACTCTTAAGGAAACTAACCAGTGATCCATCTGCAGCCTGGAGCACAAATGGGTATTACAACAAGACTAGTGATTAAAGCTACATATCCAGGTCTACATCTGGGTGGCTGAGGAGTAACACCTTTAAGTTCATTAAAGTTTCCAGTGCATGTAAAAATAAGTTTTTAGTTACAGTTCTGACTGCTGAAGTTAATGCAACCAGTTAAGTTTAAAAAGAGAGTCTATTTTACAAATGCACAATATTGGTGTTTGATTACATTTCCATTTTAATCACTGCCGTAATTGAAAAATGAGTTTTGTTTACTTTGGTTCGCTTTGTCTAATACATTCTATTTAAAGCTCAGACAATAATCAGTGCGGCCCATATACAATAGCATGAGCCATCTGGAAGGGAACAAATACTATTTCACAGCACTGTAAATGATTACTCAATATCTTAATTCTATCTACAAGTGACACATAAACCAAGCTATGATTTGAATTTATCTAGTTGTAGTGTTCTGAAACGATGTATTGTTACACAAAGCCCACTGAATGAAAATGGACTGTATGTCCAACACGTAACAAAATAATTTAGGAAAGTTAGGAAATCTACTGACATTTAACATTTGTTGCATAGGTAGATTTGACTCATTGCCACATATATACTGCATTCACATAACCTATTGACCACACACTAGCACTCACAGTGGACATTGAAGAAGCCTCTGATAATAGCCATTTAACCCATTAGACATCGTTATCATAAAAATTATGTGAAAATGTCTATTTATGCATTATAACTAGAGATGAGCGAGCATACTCGTCCGAGCTTGATGCTCGTTCGAGTATTAGGGTGCTCAAGATGCTCGTTACTCGAGACGAGCACCACGCGTTGCTCGTCTCGATTAAACGAGCACTGACCATTGAATTCAATGGAGCCCGCAATACAGCCGGCTCCATTGAAAGCAATGGGCTGCCGGCTAGCGCGGGATGAATTTTCGGGAAGGGCTTAAAAATATAAGCCCTTACCTGAAAATCCTCCTAAAATGTGTAAAAAGTTAAAAAAAAAATATACTCACCTTGTCCCGGCAGAACGATGTTAGCCCATTGAATTCAATGGAGCCGGCAATACAGCCGGCTCCATTGAAAGCAATGGGCTGCCGGCGATCGCACAATGAATTTTCGGGAAGGGCTTAAATATATAAGCCCTTCCCTGCAATTCATCCAGAAATGTGTAAAAATAAAAAAAATATATATACTCACCTGGTCCCGGCAGACGGAGTTCAGCTGCGGCCAGCTGGCAGTTCTCCCGAACTGCTTTCTGTAGTATTCAGCAGCCGGGGATTTAAAATCCCCACCTGCTAAATGAGCTGCCTCTGATTGGTCACAGCCTGACCAATCAGAGGCAGCTCTCACTCACACCCATTCATGAATGGGTGAGTGAGTGCTGCCTCTGATTGGCTCAGCGCAGCTCTCAGCTGAATGACTCGAGTAACGAGCACTCGAGCATATTGGTGCTCGCTCATCTCTAATTATAACCATAACAAGCCATATAGTAAAGTAACATTATTTATGATGATCAATGAACAATGATATAAATAAAGAGCTAAATAACATGTATCACAAAACGGCACCTAATAAAAACCTTCAACTTGTCTTTCAATAAATAACTTTGTTGACATAAAAATAAATAGTAATGGTTTATTTTTCTCCATTCCCCCCACCTCTACATACAAGTGGTGCATGAAACTTTGTAAGAAACCCTAATTAATGGAAAGTGTCCAAAAATGTATATGCAATAATACAAAAAGGCTAATGCTCCAAAGTGACACAATGTTGGTTGCGAGTGATGGTGCAATTATGCCTTAGAACACAACCTCAGGGTGCCGTATGATTTTTATTTCATTGGGGAACATTGAAATGACACCAAAAGTCAGAGTAGCCTTGCAATCTTATTGGAACTTGTGGGCAATGCTGTGTAGTTGTGGAGCCCTAGCCTAACAAGCCAATGAAGAGGAGCGGGATGAAGGAGAAGGGATAATCATGTATGGAGTTGGGAAGAAATGTTTTCCCCCAAATGGGCTAAATTGGCTTTTGACTCATTGAGGGTTTTTTGCCTTCCTCTGGATAAACAAGGTAGGAGAATGGGGGGGGGGGGGTGAAAACAGGCTAAACTAGATGGACATTGTCTCTCTTCAGCCTAACATATTATGTTACTATATAAAGCCTGTGTGAGAGACTCATGCTGTGAAAAGGGAGTGAAAGGCAGGATAAAAGGGAATTACCTGGTCAGATCATACAGCACAGCTCTACAGCTCTGGCATCACATCAAGAAGAGATAATCAACAAAACACAGTTGGGTCAGTTTTAGATGAGTCTATTAAGGCATGTGTCCTGGCCTGATCGCAGGGCTTACTGACCCAAATTTGAAAGATCATAGGTCACTATGATGCCCTAAATTCGTGAGAGTAAAAACTGAATCGGACCGGGGCATGTCTTTATTATGGACGTAGAAATGTAGCTGTAATATGCTTGGCTGAAGCTAGCCTTCGATTGGCTTCACACGGGCATAAGCGTATTTATGCCATGCGCATTACCTGTTTGCACCCATGTGCATGTATGTTACTGTATTTTTGTGCGTACATGCCCTGTGTATTTGCACACACAAAAAGCATGCAAGCCTGCTCCCATTGCTTTAATGGACAATTCATTTTAATTAGTTTAATACCTGGTATTTTCAGGTACAATATGCACAAAAAAAAGAACATCCAGCGCATTATTTTGTGTGAACAAAATGCATGCGTGAAATACACTCATGGGAACAAACCCATTAATATCAATGGTTTCTATTCATTGTTTATTGCATAATACACAGAGCAAATAAGTCCGTGGGAATAAGCCCTTATAGAGAGAAAATGTACAACTTCAGGAATTATAAATAGGGGAGCGAAAGACCAAAAATATGTAGGATAGATACATTTATGTGTATATTACACTATATATAAGCCTATATTCATATCATTAACGCCACACCAAGAAGAGCTGACAACATACACACTAAGCATATCCATTATCCCAACAGAGATCAACAGACTGTCCATTAGTAAATAGCAAAAAAAAAGGTACGGCATAGCACAGTAAACTTTGTTATTCCAGCAATATCCAGTAAAACACAAATACATGGTTTGTTCTTGCTTGCTTGCTTTACATGGGAGCCAATGGGTGATGGATGCCATTGAAGAAATCCATTTAGCATATATGCCAGGAGGTTTTCCCATTTTACACATGTACAGCTACTTACAGCGTAGTTTTTTAAAAATAATGATATCTACTCTTTAAGGTGACTTCATTTTTTTAATGGCACAGAGAACAGGCGATTCTAAGGCCGGACATACACTTGCCGTGTGTGCAGGTTACATCAGTTACACCAGTTCATGTACTGTCTGATACACAGAAGACCAGTATTTCCAGTACATTGCCATGCATTTGCATGTCCTAATTCGCGTCTATGATTTGGAAAAGAATAGGACATGAGATAGTCCGCGTGAAAAAAACGCTAGTGCACAGCCCCATAGGCTATAAAGAGTACGTGTCCTATGGATGCAGTAACACAGACGGCACATGGAACTAAATATTCAAGTGTGCTGAAGGCCTAAAAATATTCACAATGCATTTAGTTAGCCTTTTCTGTTCACTTCTAGTAGAAAAAGTGCTTGGAATATCGTCGCTATCCCTACGCATCTATGAGTAGCATGTGTGTCTCAGTATTACATGGGTCAGAAACGCTCTTTTCTCCTTAGGGAGAGCAACTATATACTATAAACTAAGTGAGGAGACTCAAATGGCCACGCACGCTCCTCTGGGTAATATGCAAATAAGGGAGATGGAATAAATCCTCCACAGTGCCACCTATTGAAAGGCAGCATTCCTTCGAGTCAAAGTGGGACTTTTTATACAAGTCTTGTTACAATGACTGGGAATCAAAAGCAAAGCCAGACTCCATGTACATACAGCTGTTTACGGGTTATTATTCCATCTCCCTTATTTTCAGTATTACATCCAATGCACCAAGACGGTGACACAATACATCAGGTCTCACAGGTAAGTGGGTACAATGTGAGGAGGAGAAGACTTACAGCACAAGATGGCATCTTCTCTCAAAGCGCTAGTGGCTCATGACATTATTAGAGCGATTGTTTTTGTGGGAATATTATAGAAATAATGGTAGCAATTAATAAGTAGAAACTATAGGATCTTTAGCGCTATGCCTGCACTATAAATGACAGCGTATTTACATGGTTCACTATCCCTATGCAGCTCCTGGATTTTCCCTAGCAGCTCTCTTCATAGCTGAAAAGAGATAGTGGCAACATTTCAGTGGGTTTTTGACTAAAACTGTACACAAAATGGTAATTAAATGTAATGCAAAATTCTTAGTTACCTATGCTGTACATAAAAAAAAGTATGAAACAACAGATACATTTTAAGGTCAACTTTATCTGTGTTCTAAAGGCTAGGAACACACAGGTGTATTACAGCCACATTTACGCATCCGTTATACGGATGAGTGCCCTAACCTGACTACCGGCCTCCTGAGCTGAACTTTGAGCTTCCTAGAAAACTATGACGCTCGGAGCTTTGGTAAGAAGGGCCACTGTCAGGCCAGGATACTCGTTTGTATTATGGACGCATGGACATATTATGGTCGTGTGTCACTGGCTTAAGGGCTTACTCACACAAGTGATATTCTTGCTTGAGTTAAGTAAGGTGTGATGGGAACAAAACCCACGTGATTATGAAATCCACTCTTGTGAATTGACTTTCACATTCACATGAGTGGCATGTCTTTACATGAACGACCTTAAAAGATATTGCATGGTACTCCCATGCCATGTGATGTGCATGCAAGTACGATGTTGTCCATTGAAATCAATGGGAAACATGTGTGTTCTTTTGATGTATGTGAAACACGCGCCTGAGGATCACAATTGCATTAAAGTGATGCAAGCCGTTTTGAATAAAAAACGCCTTGCATCATTGTGAAAACGTACATTGGCAAGCCATTGGCTCACCCACATGAATGTATCCTACGATGTATAAAAAAGAAGCAATCATTTTCTCTGCTCTTTTCTTGTTTATCAGAGAAGGTTTTTTAACTTTGTTTTTCTTTTTGCAGAACATATTTTTACATGACTTCTCTACGTGAACAACCTTAATCAAACAATTGAAGTGTTCTTGCATTGCGTTATCAAATACAATCCTTCTGCTTTATTTATGTAGGTGGCATTCTATGTTGATAAATTAGACAATCAGCCCTTTGTGCCATTGTCATTTGGCTTGTCAGCTAACTTGAAATAAATTATATTAATTGTATGTCATACATGGTACAGATAGAATTTGAAACTGAGAAACAGAAGTTGTGACATTATGTTTCCATCAGTAGAAGACTAGCTCACTAAGCAGTGTTGTATATTTAAAGATCAGCAGTCATTAAACACAATTATGCTAATATTAAATATATAGATGTGTAGGTGTTCAAAATTCACAGTTAGAAATGTCGTTATTAACCTGTTATGGGTCTAAAGGAATCTCTGTATGTTTTATATTACACTGATATATTGTGTGATTGCTTTAAGTTTTTATGCAGGAAATCAATTATTATTTTTTCTTACTGCATAGCTTTCCAATGAAACCCAATAACACAGAGTGTGCTGCAGCATTGTGAGTCATGGGCTTTCCACATTGGCATAGGCAACATGGAAATACTAAATATACTGTATATACTCGAGTATAAGCCTAGTTTTTCAGCACTTTTTTTTTGTGCTGAAAAAGCCCCCCTGGCTAATATTCGAGTCAGGCAAGGCTTAAAAAACCCCCTCTATACTCACCTCCTAGCCGGCGTCTGTGTCTCCGGCGGCGGTGTCAGGCTGCTTGAATTCTCTCCGCTGTCATCCCCCGCCATCCTCTTTGCTCGGCTCTGTCAACCCCCGCCATCAGTGCTGTGTAAGTAAGAGCTGTGATTGGATCAAGCGTCAGCCAATCACAGCCAGTGCTCGATCCTTCACAGCCAATCAAGCTGCTTTAGAATTCTCCCCGCTGTCATCTCCCTGCTCAGCTTTCAAATTCCCTGCCGTCAGTGCTGTGTAAGTAAACGCTGTAATTGGATCGAGTGCCAGCTGTGATTGGGTGGCGCTCAATCCAATTACAGCGCTTACTTACACAGCACTGACAGAGCCAAGCAGAGAGTGGGGGATGACAGTGGGGAGAATTCAAGCAGCTTGCTGCTCAGACACAGACGCTGGCTGGGTGTCGAGTATGGAGTTTTTTGTTTTTTTTTACCTAGTATATACTCGAGTATAGCTAGGCTTACACTTGAGTCAATATGTTTTCCCAGTTTTTTGTGGTGAAGCTTATTGTCTCGGCTTATACTCGGGTCGGCTAATACTCGAGTATATACGGTAATTAATAAGTTTCAGATGCCAAACAAGTTAGTCATTGCACAACAATATCATATGAAAATCTCATGCATCGCAAATTAGGATCTATAGCTTAACTTTTTAATGCATAAATGATACACTGCTTAAGTATGCACATGCACAACCAGACACACAATATTATCAAGGCAGTTGGAATAGCTAGCTGGGTGTAACTGCATAAAAAAAAATGATGTTCTGCTGTATAAAGCTCCATTGCAACTTCAAGGGCACTATTATATAAGCATTAACTTGGGCTGAAATTGCAGGTGAAGGTGCAGCTCAGCAATTAGAGGCAAACTGCGAGTGTTTATGGCAGCTGCTAAAGCTCGAGTAGTATCATCCTAAGGGCTCCTTGACTCTGGCATTAAAATCGCGCGAGTTTGTGTATTGTGAGGCACACAAATCTAGCACAAATATGAAACCCATTTTTTTGAATGGGTTCATTCACATTTGCAATGTTTTCCTGCATAACACCGCGTGGCGATGAGATGCAGACATCAAATCGCAGCATGTTCTTTCTTTTAGCAATATCGCCTATTGTTACAAATGGGGCCAGCGGCAACAGAGACAGCCCCATTGAAACCAATGGGAGAACATCACCATCCCCTGCTGCGGCTGTGATGGCTGCAGCAGAGGATTCCTTCAGCGATCTTCTCCCATCAATTTTAATGTGGCCGTCGCTGCTGACACCGACACCATTGAAAACAATGGGATAACACCGTGATCTCCTGCCAAATGAAAACACCTCGCATCCAGTTTTTTCCACATGTTTTCAATGGGGCCAGCAGCTGCACCAGACAGTTGAAATCAATGGGAGAAGATTGTTATCTCCTGCAGCGGATGTGACAGCTGCAGCAGGGGATTCCTTCAGTCTTGCTGTGATGCGAGGCTGTTTCCCTGTGAAAACACCTTCATCCAGGGCTTTTCAGAAGCATTGCGAAGGCGATATTGGGCCATGAATCACAGCCTGATATCGCTCTCGATGGTGTGCAGGAGCCCTGACTGATACCAACCCTGGGGCAGAAAAAAAGGAGATAAACCCTTGCTATTAATTGATTTACTTATTCTAGTTTTAGTTTGTATTCACTCCTATGAGATTTGGTGCAGATTTTCCGCAGTGGAAAATCTGTACTAAAATCCACATCAAATCTGTGTTAAAATTTGCATCAAACATACACACCAGTAGCGCAAATTGTAGACACAGAGCCACAGCAGGCTTTAACCTTTAAATTGAAAGAGTAAGATCTGCTGCAGATCTGCATCAAATCTACACTCAATAGTGCAGATTTTAATGCAGGTCTGCACCAAAAACCTCCACCTGTGAATGAACCGTTAGGGTAAAAACAGACATCTGTATGTGCAACTACGTTCACCGCTACGGAGCGTAGTTACGCATGAATGTTTTTTTTTCATCTTGGAATATTCAAACTCTGCTATAGCATGTGGAAAAGATAGGACGAGTCCTATTTTTTCTCACCCGTACTATTAACGGGCAAGAATACCGCTAGTGAAAACGAAACCATTGAAATCAATGGTTTTGTTTCATCCTGCTATGCACAATGTGGTGAAATCACGCCCATGTGAAGAAACCCTTTTGGTTGGTGTTAGTGAACAATTTCAGGCACCTCGTATGATATGTATGCAGTTTACTTTCTAGATTGGCGTATTACCAGTCTGAAAGGGGAATTATAGTAAAAACTTAAGAGCCAATGTCATTTGACAATGAGTTGCTCATTTTTTTATATATTTTAATGCACTACTGTCTTGAGGTTGCAAAGTGCACATATTGTATTTTGAGGGATGCTGCTCTTATTCAGATCACTGAAGTGTACATTGTTGGGTGACCTGCAGTCCAATTTTCGTCAATTTAGGTTGAGTTTGATTCCAATTCATTTTAGGCACCTTTGCATCTTTGTAATAACTGTTAAAAGGAAAAGTTAAAAAAAAGTTGCTTATTAGATTTTATTATTTCTGCTTTGTGTTTAGGCCGTCGGTTTGCTGCTAGTTACACAGAGTTAGAGGAACAAATCTCATAGTGTAGTGAGTGGAGGATGAAGCTATAAAAAGTTACAGCAACAGGTCTCATATGTTCAGTTCCAGTGTGAGAAAGGCGCCAGCAGAGTGTGGTAGTCAGAGGAGTCACAGAATAAGAGTTCTCTCAGCAGACCAGGAAGGATCTAGTCGGAGTATTCACTGCAGCCCTATCCAAACTAGTGGTCAGTATAGAGCAAAGAATAGAGGTTACTAACAGCAGATACAAGACTACCCGAAATGCTGACTTCAGTTAGGAATTCTTTTCTGTTTTCCCAGGAACAATGGTTTGAACAGTTTGAACAGTTTAAAGTTCTTCTACCTTTAAAGTTCTGTCACATCTAATGGCATGATGTAGTCCAATAAGCAATAAGAGAGGATCAGCAGCACTCACCAGAACCAATAAATGGTATGAGTTCCCAAAATACAATGGTGCACTCCAAAGGGAAGCGGATCCTAAGTTCTAAAGGTAGTCCAATAATAGTATATGCAGGCAGCACTCCAGACAGCACAGTTAAATGTAGTCAGCAGACTTTTATTTTAGCCCATGCGAAAAGCCCAGCAGCGACGTTTCGACCCAATTAGGTCTTTGTCAAACTATTAATGGCAGGATATAGTTATTTCATCTCTAGACCCTGTGAAGTGATGGCTGGCTATGTATTACATCTTATTGATGCTCACAACTTTGTATGCTTGGCAGTCATCTTGATGGCAGAACTTTGGTTGCTTCATGCACCATAAGTTGTGTGATTTACAAAAAGATTCAAGGTATGCCTTTAGGCATATGCCCTTTGGGGCCCACCTTTTTTGTCTAAATTGGCTGCAAAAAAGCTAAATAGGAGGAGCTTTAAATATTAGGAATGTATTATGCTACCAAGGAAGTATACAAGAATTTGTGACTGCAAAATGACTAATCAACCCCCAAAATGCTTTCTATGCTTCTTTATAGTTTCCTGTCTGCCTCAATTTAGATAGGTAATATCCAGCTGCAGCTACTTTATTTTGCACAAGCGTAAATAAGCATGAACTTTTCTGGGCAAGTAAGGCTATGTACACAATAGCTTTTTTTAGACTGACTCAGTTTTATTGAAAATAGAAATGAAATGGATGGCTTCTGTGGTGGTGATGGTATCTCCTCAATAAGTGTGGCTTAGTGGTTAGCACTGTTGCCTTGCAATACTGGGGTCCTAAGTTCAAATATCATCAAGGGCAAAATCAACTTTGAAAAATTCCATACAGTCAAACTTAAAATTACAATTCCAGCACTGCAAGGCAGCAGTGCAAAAAACTGAGCCACCACCATATTCGCTCATTGCTAGACAAACAGAAGAATAAACACAAAGCCCCAATTAGCCAACACAGACATCACACTTGGCAGTGCTGGAGTTGTAGGTTTAGATCTGTCCAAGGGTGATGGCTATATGGAATTTTTAAAGGTTGATGTTACCCTTGATGAGATTTGAACAGAGGACCCCAGCATTGCAAGGCAACAGTGCTAACCACTGAGCCACATTCATTGAAGAGGCACCACTGTCAGACAAAACTGGAAATGAAAAAGTGTCTTCAAGTTCCATCCACCTCCCATTGAGTACATTGCAATTAAAAAAAGAATCCATCTGTATTCTGTTTCCAAAACTGGAAACAAAAGCACAGCAGCTTGTACTTTTCATCCACTGTCAAAAACTGAATAGAGATGGAAAATACAGAGATGTGTCCTACTTTTGTGTTTAGCTCACACACAATTGTCCAGACTGGAGGTGAAGAGAGACTTTCAACTTTTGAATGTGAACATGAATGTTCAAATGTGCTGACAGCAAGGAGAAATCTTGAAAAAAATTAAGAAATCAGTTGAATAACTCCATTACTTTAGTATTTAACGTTTTTTTTTACATAAGACCAAAAACCCATGTTGTATCAAAAGCAGTATTTAGAGAATGTTCATAGGTGCGAAGGTTCTCTTTATGGCAATGGAATTTCCTGTGGGGTTTACTTCAAACCTATACATTATTTGATTGTCTAGAATGGAGGTCACAAGAGATGCAATATATTTATATTTATCCAAAGAGCGTTTGACTAAGGTTAGGATTGTGCCTCATTATTTTTATGTTATACATCATTATGACAGTTCTCAATGATTGTGTCTCCAGTCATGTCCTGCATGGTGTCTGACATTACATTAAATCCTCAATTGATTTAACTGTGAGATTATCACATCAATTATCAATGCACCTTTCCCTATGGCATCTGTAATTTTATTACAATGCATCAAATGTGACAACTAGAAAATAAAAAAATAACAGCATTTAAAATATTTTTCTGTTATGTTCAATAATCAAGAAAACCATGGACAAATATATCTAAAACTTGCTAATCTGATTTGTAAAATAATAATTTACTTAAAGGGGGGTCCTGTAAAAACCATTACAATCATTACATTTCATGTTCCAACTCTATACTCTGAGTAGTTGCCAGATTCTTCACCAAGCTGGCTACTCTTTCCTGTAGATGATGTAAAGCTAATGCCCACCAATCATCTCTACTCCTCCTTACAACAGGCTGGACTTTTCTTACTGCCTGTGATATGAATGTTGTGGCATAGGGAACAGTCTGCAGCCTCACCCATGTATTTTCCAGTAGATCTGCATGTTTGGATCCTGCTGATAATTTCAAAAGATGATGTGGCCACAGCTTCTCATGGGGTGAGTGAGCAACACATCATCATAATGTAGTTAGCGAGCTACTGTCTGATGACAATGATTTCTACACTCAAGATTGAGGACAGAAGCTGGAATATTATTTTTAAAAAGTTACAGGTCGAATTGGTGACATAGAAGGGATTATTACAGATCTAGTAGAGTTTTACTTGTCTGTGATAACTTGTCACAGAAAGTTATCTTATCCTAAACCATTATAAAGCTATGGTAAAACCAATGTAAAGTAATTAAAAAAGATCAAAAAACTGTCATGGGTGATGGCATGCAACACAAAATCCAGAATACAATGCAGGCACGGGTGATAGAATATGACACAGGATTCAGAATACGATGCAGGTGAAGCTAGAAATCACTAAACCTTTTATCTTAAAACAAATGAATGTGAGTAAATAGTGCTGTACAATTTTATAAACTGCTTAGTAAACTATTAAGGTTTCACAGTACCATTATGTAATCCTGACTATGGCTAACTAAAACCTGTAACTGAAAATAACATTTCACACTTTGTATAATGGCTAAATCACATAAGCATTAGTGGACTCTATTTTTCTGCTCCATTCGGGCCAAATGTTTACTTCTTATAATGGAATAAAACAACGCTGAGCGGCCCTATTGCCTATAATGAGGGTCCACCCAATTTTGCATTTTGCTAGAGTTTACTGGACAGAATAGCTTCCTGTGCTATTTCATCCCATTTTCTATTGGAAATCAACAACACAGGTTCTGACCGGAACCTTCAACGCTGAGTGAAAGAACCATAAGATGCTTATAATATTAACATTAGTAAAACACAGCAGTACAGTGAATTCTCAGTGTAGTTCCTAGAAATAATGATCATGGTGTTCCGGACACAATGATGGATAGCAATAAGTCCCTCCATATCCTGCAGGTTTGTAATGTTTAGTATTCCCAGGCTTGATTCCAACGAAAGTCATAATTGCATTTTTTTCCACTAATTGTTCAAGCCTTGCAATTGTTAATGTCTTTACAAATGGTGTTTGCCCTGTTATATTGTCAGTAGGGCTGTTTAGTCCCTAAAATGTCACTGTTAGTGTGCACACTGGTTAAGCTTTTAATGAGGCCTGTCTCACTTACGACCCAAATGTCCCCTGAAATGTCCTTCCTGGTTAATGCTGAGTCCTCTTTGTAGCAACCTGTTTGCTTGGTTAACTTTCACTTTAGTGCCTGCAGATCCTTGCACCCAGCTCTCAGAGTCCCATCACTTCCTCTTTCACTGGCCTGAAGCACTAATCGCTGCGTCACTCGACTTGATCTGAACTTTTGTACTCTGATGCTCCCTGTGATGCAGTCACGGTACATTTTATGTATATTTTACATGTGCAGCTCCAGAAACTTTGGTGATGCCACTCTCATGTGACCATAGATGTAAATGTTAGTGACTATAGCACCTTTGGTGTTATTACAGTCATGGGACAATAAATGTTAGTAAGTATAGGACCTTTCAAAAAGGGGCGAAGGCCAGGTCCTTACTGCCCTCTATTTAACCATCCCGGATGGGGCCCCAACCAGAGGGGAGGAAGTAGGGCCTAGCAACTGCAGCTGCAAGCAGATTAGAGCCACTTGTAAAGGGAAGAGTGAGCAGTGCTCTCCTTTACACACAGAGTTATAATAACATGTTAAAAGTTATGTTAAAAAGTTGCTGCATCTGTGTATTAGTCAGGTTAGGGGGTGATAGGCTATTTTTGTGTCTGCTGAAGTTCTCCTTTAAATATCTCTCATAAACATTGTGTATTATCATGCTTATTCCAATAAAAATAATTTAGCATATTTCATAGTTTTTTAGTTGTCTGACAACTAAGGAATTGTAAAAACAATATGGCTACAACATAAGAAACCAGAGCATTGTGCTACCTATATAATAGCATGAAAACTTTCAAATGTAAACCTTTGCCAAGATGAAGTGCCCTTGCATAAGGCATATTGATCTTCTCTGGTGAAGTTTCTATGAGGAGATCTGTCAAGTGAAAACAGTATTTGTCATGTACACTTACAGCAGATTTTTACGTAAACAACAGAATGTTAAAACTAATAAAATGTGTTGTCATAGTAACTAGGGTTATAAAATAGAAATTCTGGAAAGAAATAACCAATCTGCAGTACAGAACAAGATTGTAAAGGTTCATTATTCCTAGGAGCTAAAAGTAGAGCCTCCACCTCCAGGCCATGTTTGCTACGAAATGTAACAGTGAGAGTTTGGGGGCAAAATATCTGTCAAGACTTTACAGAGCACTGCAACTATAATATGCTTTAGTAACCTTTAACCTTGCTCCAGAATGCGTTGAAATGAGCTGTCATATTTGAGAAATGTCAGCTCTTGGTCATTTGGTCTGATCAATGTTTATACCATAGAAACATTTAGGAAAAGTGCCATCTATTGGTAACTAAGATTCAAAAAAATCACATTGTTGGCATTGTCGTAAAAGTTACATGCTTACTTGAAAGGGTTGCTAATAAACAGAATTTACTGTTCTGGCCAAGTATTTTTTCAATAAAGAAGACGAAAATGAATGCAATCTGTATTCTGCCTCACTACACAAAACATTTTGTTGTTAAGATTTCAACAAGTAAAGATTAATTGTGGTAAAGTTATAATGTATTATTAGATACATACCTTTTATTACCTTATATATTTATATATATTATTTATTATCATATATACATATATATATATTAAAGATAACATCTTACATAGTAACATAGCATTTAAGGCTGAGCAAACACATATGTCCATCCAGTTTAGCCTACTACTCCTCAGTATTGATCCAGAAAAAGGCAAAAAAACCCAATGAGGAAGAAGCCAATTTTCCCCATTTAAGGGGAAAAAAATCCTTCCCGACTCCAATCTGGCAATCAGAATAATCCCCGGATCACCGACCCATCTGAAGTTATTAATGATTATAACATATAATATTGTATCGCTCAAGAAAGACATCCAGGCCCCTCTGGAGCTCTTATCAAATTTGTCATCACCACATCCTCAGGTAGGGAGTTCCATAGTTTCACTGCTCTTACATCTTGCTGTCATTTCATTGAGACTGCAATTGTTTACCTTAAAGGGGTTCTGTCACTAAAAAAGAAAAATGCTATACTTATCTATTCCTCCCCCATCAGTCTACTTAGCAGATCTTCGCCCCCCTTATCTTTTCCTGTCTCCTGCAGTCCAGGGGGTCACTTCACCTCCAGCTGCCTGATTCTTCTCCTTCCTGTGAGGTTACGTACATTTGGTTGGCAGTCTTCCAATGTACGTTACGTCACAGCTCACAGGCCAGCAGGAGGACTGCCTATCTTCTTCAGAGATTGCTCATTCTAGCTGTCCCTGAAATAGATTGCAATTCCTTCCTAGGCGGTGAAGCTACAGCACAGGGATGTGACTTTCACTGACCGGAAGGTATTTGAGATAAGCAGCCCTCATAACAAGCTGGTCCCAGCCTGCAGTGATCTGACCTGGGGCACTGGAGAAGCTCAACCAGGAGAAGATGTGATAAGGAGACAGACAGGGAAGGAATAGGTAAGTTTAGATAATTTTTTTTAATGACAAAACCCCTTTAAGAGGATAAAAATCTGTCCTGGTCATGGGATGATCACACATTACAAGAACTCTGCTAACTGTGCAGTAACTGTAACAAGCTATACAACTGTGTGTCTATCTCATGATCAGGACAGATCTTCAGCAGCTAGAGCTACATAAAAAATGAGAGTTCTCATTGAATTATGCCAAGATGAGATCTTGAAAACTATGAGACATTGACAAAGTATGTTGGAAAGTCGTAATGTTTCAAAATGCAATGAATATAATGTAGGCACTGGTACTCCTTTAAAAATTGTGTAAAGTGCTTATTGTATAACTAGGAAGGGAATTTTGCTGTTCTTGTTAGAAGATAGAATTTAAATACATTTTTAATGACCTTTTGGAGTTTAGTAGCAAACAGAAGGTATTGTATGTGGCTTTAGGGCCTTTGTTGTTCAGCTCCCGATTACCCAACTCTATAACATGTGTCCAATGCTCAGTGAAACCGCAATTTTTGGCACCATCCTAAAACACAGCACATTGACAATCCAATCTGTCTGACTTGTCGCCCCTAGTGCTCATCTTTAAGGAATCTAAGAAAACAAGACTGCCTTGAAATTCTAACAAAGGTTGGTTTGAGAAGCATAATCAGAATAGTAAGTAATAATTTATGGTTAGGAGCCGTGTCTTGTCTCCTCAAGGAGAGCACCCAAAAGTGTGTGGAGACACCCAGGGATGAGTGGGTCAGGGGATGGCATAGTCTTACCCCGAAACAGTCTGTGCCTGATTTTCTGGCTTGAGTTCCCCATTCCCATTCATTGAATTCAAAGAAGGAATGCTGACATCCAATAGATGTCACTGTAGAAGTATTTTTCCATCTTTCTAGTTTATGGTTAGGCATACATCTAACAAAATGTGCTGTGGCAAACATCTCTGTATTTAATTGATTTATGCTCTGAGGTGGTAGTCAGTTAGCCACTGCTGTACTATAGTAATAAACAATCTATTTTCAAATGGTTTCCAAATATCTTGAAAAATATTAAAATTACAGAATACACCATGTAATTTATATTCTTTTGAGTGATATACCAATTTGTTAATGGAAATGACGGTAACCTAATTTATGAGAACTTTACTGATAGTGTCAAGTCTACCTTTTCCCGACATTTACAATAGTTGTCCAAATCCTTTTTATGAATCTTTTATGAGTTTCAAATAAAATTAAATGGATTCTGTAATCAAGTTCTTGCTCCCCGAACTACGGGCACCATGAACCTGAGGCAGGGAAACCTATTGCCCCATCAGAGTTTTATTCTGAAATGCTGTGGTGGGAATGAAGCTGCCAGTCTTCATGTTGCAAGTGCAGAGAAGTCGGCAGAGCCCACCCCCATGACTTGGAGCTCAGCTCCGAGTGAAACTTCAAAGTGTATTTATTCTGAAAATCCGCAGGGTTTCAGAATAAAACACCTAAGGAGCAGCAGGCATCCTTTTCTCAGGTTAATGTGATCTGGGGTGTTTTCTTCCAAAAATTTACAAAGCTTAAAAACCCTCACAGATGACCTATCATAGCTGGTATCAAATTAGTAACAAATTTGATACTGAAATATTTAGGTTGGCCTTTGCACCTGTTCTTTACCCTGTTCCTTGGCCACTCCATACTCAGACTTGGCCCTTCTGGATTTATTCCTGTGGGGTCACCTGAAGGCAACTGTCTGCGATAGATACCCAACAGTACTTTGTTATGTTGGTGAACTGTAGAGGTGAATATGAACGGCCTATGAAATGGTGACCTCAGAAATGCTATGAGCAGTCCATTCTGCCCCACTCAATCATATACCTTGTTGTGTAACTGCTAATGTCGGTTATTTCGAACATTTTCTATAAGATAAAACTCACCTTTTGTGTTTCAAGTCTTGCATTTGTCTTTACCTTTTTCAATCAAAAATTTGTTTATTATGCCAATGTGTCTTATATTGATTTCCTTCACTTCCTTTAGCAGTGGCCCATGCATGCTCCTCACACATTCCCCCATGCAATTCTGTAAAAATCTCTTTTGCACTTGGATAGGTATTTCTATTGATACCTTGTATATTTATAGCTTAATCTGATTCAATGGCAGAGTTCAATAGACTTGTTAACTATTAGAGATGAGCAAACGTGCTCGTTTAGAGCAAGTACTCGATCGAGCATCGCTTTTTTCGAGTAACTGCCTAATTGGGAGAAAAGATTTGAGGGGCGCCGGGGTGAGCAGGGGGGTTGCGGTGGGGAGTGGGGGGGAGAGAGAGAGCTCTCCCCTGTTCCACCCAGCTGCCCCTCACTCCTCCCCGCCGCCCCCCCCCCCCCGAATCTTTTCACCCGAGTAGGCAGTTACTCGAAAAAAGCGATGCTCAATCGAGTAATTGTCCTAAACTAGCACGTTCGCTCATTTCTATTAACTATCTGAATATAAACAATAGTATGGATATGAAATTTACCTCAAAATATAGTGAAATGCAACTGGATTTTTGCATGTATTGTTATCTATACATAATAGTAACCTTTTTGCACCTCAAGTTGCAGGAAAGAAACAGCTACAAATGCTTACTAACACTATTCCAGTTGCCACCCACGTCATATCAAAAAAGCAATTTCATATGGACATTCTTTTAGAATAAGAAGGCTCAATAGTGATGAGATGAAATTTAAAGGGTAGGCAAATGAATTGAAGACTTGACTCTTTCAAAGAGAATATCCTATGAAATTATTAAATGACGCTCCAAAAAGAGACACTGCTACATAAAAAAGCTAAATGTAGACAAAACATAAAAAGAAACTAATATTTTTTAAAGACGGTCCTCTAATCCCATTATTAGATCCATCATTGGTTGTAACTGGAACATTATTTAATTAGACCCGAGTTTCAAAGAGGTAGCAATGAGGAAACCCTGCGTAACATTTAAATGTAGCAAAAAATTAAAAGATGTTTTAGTAAAAGAAAGAATGTCATTTTTCTAAAATGAATTGATTGTAACAGGGTACTTTAAGTGGAAAGAATAGGTGTGGAAATAGTGCCTTCTGTAATTTTAATTTATGCTCAAGAAGTCAATCAATTTATAAGTCTCAAAACCAATTTAATTTTTACATTTTTTTTTTTGTTCCCGTGGCCATTTCTACATTGGTAAGTCATACACTACATATATAAAAAAATTCTACGAGTGCTATTGGTCAATTGGGATGTGTGTAGGTTCAATATGACTTATTGAACACATCAGATATGTGCATGGAGCTAATGCAGATGTACTGCAGTTTTCAGGGATTGAATGCATTGGATTCTTAAAAGCCAGAGGTGATCGACGCTAGGTTCTATTAAAGAATGAAGCAAAGTGGATAATTTGTACTACTGCTATGGGTACATTAGGTCTCAATGACTGTAATGATTTAAGTGTGCTATTGTAATTTTATATGCATTTCTTTCTCAGTTTTTTTTGTTGCCATAGATACGACCCCGGATCCATTTAAATGTGTGGAATGATGTGTGAAGCTAGAGGAAGCAAAACAGATGTCACGATTTGTACCTGTGTGAACCCACTACATAATTCTTTTCATACTTTGGATTAAAATGCCCCTGATGGAATCGGTGAGTGCTGCTTGCTAAATTCAACTGTGAATTTATATATTCTGTTAATTTCTTAAGAACTGATATTGATGATCAACAGTAATGACTTATATTTGCATGTGACCATTCATATACACGGTATATTGAGCATTTGACTTTCTGAGGAGCTTAATCAAAAGCTACGACCAATATGACTGCTTTTAATGTTGTCACTTCTGGCAAAATAGCTGCTGCTGTATAAAATTACAGATAGATGTCAATACCTTTACAACTAAAAGAAATGCAATTAGAAAACTTTTTCTATTACTCAAACATTTGATTATCCAGTACATGGACATTTTCAAAAACTAATCGAAAGTCTTAAAGTTTACATTTGGAGCTAGCTAGTGTTTTCAATTTCATTTTATACTGAATTGTAATTTCATAATATGTTAGTTTCCCTGTAACTTCTGATTTAGTGCCTATTTACACAAACAATTTTTTCATGTCAGTTCTGTCCGATACAATATGAATGGAACTCACATGGGAAAATAACCCATTGATTTTAATGGGTTAATTTTAGAGTTGAGCGAACGTACTCTGCCGAGCAGAACACCATCGAGTATTAGCGTACTCGATGGTGCTCGTTACTTGAATAAGCATCACGCCGTGTTCGACCCTGCCCCAGTTTTTGGCTCCTCCCCACTGTGACGTGCCTGTTTTCGCCCCTCCCCGACGCGACGCAGCGCGAGCATCAATGGAAATTTTTTTAGCTGACAGGCAGGGGGGAGAGAGAGAGAACACACGAACCAAGAAAAAAAAAAAAAGCTCGGGACCCGGCGTCCCACATACAAAAATGCTCGAGTCTCCCATTGTAGTCAATGGGGTTCGTTACTCGAGTAGAGCTCTCAAATTTTACGAGAAGCTCGACTCGAATAACTCGGACCCGAGCATTTGGGTGCTCGCTCATCTCTAGTTAATTTACATGAGCAATTTTTCATTCCATTGATAATGCAAAATCACAGAAATTATAGAATATCTTATTTTTGAGCTATTCCACTGCGGGAATCGGACATTAATACCTATGGAAGCTAAAAAAATTGCATCACACTCACATGTGCAATTATTTCAATTTTTGCTATTAGAGCAACCTGTGATTTTCACTTACGCATGTAAACACAGCTGTACGTATTAACACTGTTCTTTATAAAAACTTTGACACGTCATAGGGAGGAGATGTCAACTTTTTTTGATCAGGGTTCGGGTGCTGGAGCCCCCATCGATCAATAAAACAAAGCGGCACAAGAGTGATGCATGTGCTCAATAGCTGAAAATACGCTAATAGATTTTCTATTATGCCCATCTTTAGCTACCTAGCAGAGTCATTGCTCAAGTGAGTGCTTCTCCTGCTTCGTTCTAGTGAAAAGTGGGGGTCTTGGCACTTGGTACCCTACCAATGAAAACTTTGGACATGTTCCTATGACATGTCAAAAGTTTTCTGAAAGTACAGTTAAATTCTAATTTGAAAGTTAAGTTGGGTATTTTATTGGATTATCTTGGTTAGCAAATGAAAGTATGAGATGAGCAGACAGAATCCCTTGAATTATGTGCACTCACTGGAAGCCATAAATTATATCTTTCCTTTGGAATGATATAAATATAACAGTGCTGACTTTTCAAGCCCAAAATATTGCTATGAATCTAAAAAAATATTGTTTTCTGATTGCAGAGAAAGTGTCTTAAATTACTTGCAGCACTGAAATGCTGGGAAATGTAATTCTCTTCTTAAGCAATCATTTTTAAAAGCTACAGTTTGCTGTATGAATCGCTGATAGCTTTCACTTCCTCAAGATTAAGTGAGCTGATGATGATCTTTACTTCTTACAAAACATTTGGCTGAATAACAAACTAGGTGGCCCTGTTTGCTTTAGCATATAATGCAGTCCATTGCATATCCTTGTGCAAAAATAGAATTGCATTGTGTGAGTCTTCTTTTAGTTTTATCTTTTTGTGATTAAATAGAACACTTGTATTTGCATTGAACATTGCATCCATGTGTGAGAGTCATTATGTGGATATTAACCAGAGCCTCAGATTTAAAAAAAAGCAAACCCCACTATAGATCCTACAAATACTTTAGCAAAATAAGGCACAGAAGACATGTTTAGATGCTAGATTCCTAAATGCTTACATGCCATACGCTCCAAATTTCCTTCTTTTATCTGCGTTTAGTTGCAAAGAGGTAAATGACAATGGAAACAAAACGGTCATGTTTTGTTTATTACTAAACTCTGTTTTAGGGCTCTTTTACAAGATCATATATGTCTTTACGGTTGCCTGTATGTACTGTAAAATTGCATGAATAAAGAATAGCTGCAATTAAAGGGGTTGTCTCATGAAATCAAGTGGGGTTATATACTTCTGTATGGCCATATAAATGCACTTTGTAATATACATCGTGCATTAATTATGAGCCATACAGAAGTTATTCACTTACCTGCTCCGTTGCTAGCGTCCTCGTCGCCATGGATCCGTCTAAAATCGCCGTCTTCTGGCGATTTTAGACGCGCTTGCGCTGTGCAGTCTTCTGTGCGGTGAATGGGGCCGCTCGTGCCGGAGAGCTGGTCCTCGTAGCTCCGCCCCGTCACGTGTGCCGATTCCAGCCAATCAGGAGGCTGGAATCGGCAATGGACCGCATAGAGCCCACGGTGCACCATGGGAGAAGACCCGCGGTGCATCGTGGGTGAAGATCCCGGCGGCCATCTTAGTAAGGTAAGGAAGAAGTCGCCGCAGCGCGAGGATTCGGGTAAGTACTAAACTTTTTTTTTTTTTAACACATGCATTGGGTTTGTCTCGCGCCGAACGGGGGGCCTATTGAAAAAAAAAACCCGTTTCGGCGTGAGACAACCCCTTTAAGTCTTGATCTTTACCTGCATATTTTCCGATGTTCACATGTGCGGCTGCGGTGTATTGGCAAAAAATACGCTGCAGCACGAAAATCCCTCAATCAGCATAAATCCTCAGAATGACTGCTAATAGTTAAAGGGGTTGTCCCGCGGCAGCAAGTGGGTCTATACACTTCTGTATGGCCATATTAATGCACTTTGTAATGTACATTGTGCATTAATTATGAGCCATACAGAAGTTATAAGAAGTTTTTCACTTACCTGCTCCGTTGCTAGCGTCCTCGTTTCCATGGAGCCGACTAATTTTCGCCGTCTAATGGCCAAATTAGCTGCGCTTGCGCAGTCCGGGTCTTCTTCTTTTCTGAATGGGGCTCCGTGTAGCTCCGTGTAGCTCCGCCCCGTCACGTGCCGATTCCAGCCAATCAGGAGGCTGGAATCGGCAATGGACCGCACAGAAGCCCTGCGGTCCACCGAGTGAGAAGATCCCCGCGGCCATCTTCATCAGGTAAGTAAGAAGTCACCGGAGCGCGGGGATTCAGGTAAGCACTCTCCGGTGTTCTTTTTTAACCCCTGCATCGGGGTTGTCTCGCGCCGATCGGGGGGGGGGGTTGAAAAAAAAAAAAACCCGTTTCGGCGCGGGACAACCCCTTTAAATAGAGCCAGCTGTGATCTTTTCCAAGCGTTGGACGCAGCTAAACTCCCTCCCCTCCCTTTTTTTTAGCTCCCATTGGAGAATATGGAAGCTTCCAGTGTATCTTGGCCAAAGATAGGGCAAGCCCTTTCTTTGGACACAGCGTATAAAATCAGCAGCTGATGTGCTATTTTTTCTGGCTTGTTTTTTTTTTATGTGGCCAAAAATCGCTCATCTGAATGAATATACTGGAATGCAATGCTTCAGATGCTCGTGATTTTTGCCTGATTTTTGGACGCAGCTAAATAGCTGCGTATATACGGTAGTATGAATAAGTCCTTAGAGCGATCCAAATTTGCCAATCTTGGGATGCGAATTCTCCACTGCAAATCAATAACGATTTACAATACATGTAGATGGGGTTGGAAAAAGGCTATCTACACATAGTGGAAACATTTTGCATAGAAAAATGAACATATCTTCTGCATTCTCATTTTCTTGTTGGAAACATTACAGATTTTCACCGCGGATTCCATCCCTTCAATGTATAATGGTAGACTCCATGGTGAATCCAAATCCCAAAGCAAATTTTGTCTATAACATAAACAGATTTTGCAGCAGATTTACAGCAAGATCAGTGCTGGAAAACTTTCACCACTTGAGGCTTAAAACTTACAGCTACTTACTAGAGATGAGCGAACACCAAAATGTTCGGGTGTTCGTTATTCGGAACGAACTTCCCGCGATGTTCGAGGGTTCGTTTCGAACAACGAACCCCATTGAAGTCAATGGGCGACCAGAACATTTTTGTATTTCGCCGATGCTCGCTAAGGTTTTCATGTGTGAAAATCTGGGCAATTCAAGAAAGTGATGGGAACAACACAGCAACGGATAGGGCAGGCGAGGGGCTACATGTTGGGCTGCATCTCAAGTTCACAGGTCCCACTATTAAGTCACAATAGCGGCAAGAGTGGGCCCCCCCCCCTCCCAACAACTTTTACTTCTGAAAAGCCCTCATTAGCATGGCATACCTTTGCTAAGCACCACACTAGCTACAACAAAGCACAATCACTGCCTGGATGACACTCCGCTGCCACTTCTCCTGGGTTACATGCTGCCCAACCGCCCCCCCCCCCACAGCGCACACCAAAGTGTCCCTGCGCAGCCTTCAGCTGCCCTCATGCCACGCCACACTCATGTCTATTTAGAAGTGCGTCTGCCATGAGGAGGAACTGCAGGCACACACTGCAGAGGGTTGGCACGGCTAGGCAGCGACCCTCTTTAATAGGGGCGGGGCGATAGCCCACAATGCTGTACAGAAGCAATGAGAAATATAATCCTGTGCCACCGCCATCAGGAGCTGCACACGTGGGCATAGCAATGAGGAACCTATGTGCCACACACTATTCATTCTGTCAAGGTGTCTGCATGCCCCAGTCAGACTGGTAATATGCACCTTAACAGTAACCGCGTTGGTGGTAATGTGGTGGTGACTGCGGACCTAGTAGCACGGTTGTATTTTGTTGGTTTTCGGAATGCGGCCAGGATTAAGTGGGCCGTGGCGGGGGGATGGTGTGGGGGCTCTCTTGTTGTGTCGGTAAAGGTGAAATTCTTGGACTGCCACCAGACGAACCAATGCAAAGGCATTTGCCAAGAATGTTTTCCCTGTTGGAGGAGGAGGGGGATGTTTTTGAGGCACTACGTGTCCTCTCCACGTGTCCGTGGTTATATGCACCTTAACAGTAACCGCGTTGGTGGTAATGTGGTGGTGACTGCGGACCTAGTAGCACAGTTGTATTTTGTTGGTTTTCGGAATGCGGCCAGGATTAAGTGGGCCGTGGCGGGGGGATGGTGTGGGGGCTCTCTTGTTGTGTCGGTAAAGGTGAAATTCTTGGACTGCCACCAGACGAACCAATGCAAAGGCATTTGCCAAGAATGTTTTCCCTGTTGGAGGAGGAGGGGGATGTTTTTGAGGCACTACGTGTCCTCTCCACGTGTCCGTGGTTATATGCACCTTAACAGTAACCGCGTTGGTGGGAAATGGCCTCGCCGCCATCATGTCTTTGGGAAGCCTCTGTTTCCACACCCCAGAGACATACCATTAGCAGCGGTATAGGCAGAGCCCAGAATTCGTAACATTTCAGCCGTAGCATTAGGACAGGCCCCACTAACATATCAGTAGCAGCATTATAGGAGGAGCGCAGTCTTCGTTCCATGTCAGCAATAGTAGCACTCAAGACAGGCCCCAGTAACAATTCCGAAGCAGCAGTATAGCGGGAGCGCAGTCTTCGTTCCATGTCAGCAATAGTAGCACTCAAGACAGGCCCCAGTAACAATTCCGAAGCAGCAGTATAGCGGGAGCGCAGTCTTCGTTCCATGTCAGCAATAGTAGCACTCAAGACAGGCCCCAGTAACAATTCCGAAGCAGCAGTATAGTGGGAGCGCAGTCTTCGTTCCATGTCAGCAATAGTAGCACTCAAGACAGGCCCCATTAACAATTCTGAAGCAGCAGTATAGCGGGAGCGCAGTCTTCGTTCCATGTCAGCAATAGTAGCACTCAAGACAGGCCCCAGTAACAATTCCGAAGCAGCAGTATAGCGGGAGCGCAGTCTTCGTTCCATGTCAGCAATAGTAGCACTCAAGACAGGCCCCAGTAACAATTCTGAAGCAGCAGTATAGTGGGAGCGCAGTCTTAGTTCCATTTCAGTAGCCTTAGTATAGCCAAGGCACAAGTTACATTTATGTAGCTAAAGTGTAGGCCAACCCCACACACCTTTCTGTACCATGAGTGCAGGCGAAGAACATAGAAATTACTATGATTACACTGTAGGTGAGGGCCCCAAAAAATTGGTGTACCAACAGTACTAATGTACCTCAGTAAAAATTGGCCATGCCCAACCAAGATGGCAGGTGAATCGCTTTGGTTAATGTGGCTTAAGTGGTAACTAGGCTTGGAGGCAGCCCAGTGTAACGAAAAATTGGTTCAAGTTAAAGTTCCAACGCTTTTAAGCGCATTGAAACTTATAAAAATTGTTCAGAAAAATTATTTGAGTGAGCCTTGTGGCCCTAAGAAAAATTGCCCGTTCAGCGTGATTACGTGAGGTTTCAGGAGGAGGAGCAGGAGGAGGAGGAGGAATATTAGACACAGATTGATGAAGCAGAAATGTCCCCGTTTTGGATGGTGAGAGAGAACGTAGCTTCCATCCGCGGGTGCAGCCTACGTATTGCTTACGTATCGCTGCTGTCCGCTGGTGGAGAACAGAAGTCTGGGGAAATCCAGCCTTTGTTCATCTTGATGAGTGTTAGCCTGTCGGCACTGTCGGTTGACAAGCGGCTACGCTTATCTGTGATGATTCCCCCAGCCGCACTAAACACCCTCTCCGACAAGACGCTAGCCGCAGGACAAGCAAGCACCTCCAGGGCATACAGCGCTAGTTCAGGCCACGTGTCCAGCTTCGACACCCAGTAGTTGTAGGGGGCAGAGGCGTCACCGAGGATGTTCGTGCGATCGGCTACGTACTCCCTCACCATCCTTTTACAGTGCTCCCGCCGACTCAGCCTTGACTGGGGAGCGGTGACACAGTCTTGCTGGGGAGCCATAAAGCTGGCCAGGCCCTTAAAGACTGTTGCACTGCCTGGGATGTACATGCTGCTCGATCTCCGCACCTCCCCTGCTACCTTGCCCTCGGTACTGCGCCTTCTGCCACTAGCGCTGTCGGATGGGAATTTTACCATCAGCTTGTCCGCAAGGGTCCTGTGGTATAGCAACACTCTCGAACCCCTTTCCTCTTCAGGAATGAGAGTGGGCAGGTTCTCCTTATAGCGTGGGTCGAGCAGTGTGTACACCCAGTAATCCGTTGTGGCCAGAATGCGTGCAACGCGAGGGTCACGAGAAAGGCATCCTAACATGAAGTCAGCCATGTGTGCCAGGGTACCAGTACGCAACACATGGCTGTCTTCACTAGGAAGATCACTTTCAGGATCCTCCTCCTCCTCCTCCTCAGGCCATACACGCTGAAAGGATGACAGGCAATCAGCCGGTGTACCGTCAGCAGCGGGCCAAGCTGTCTCTTCCCCCTCCTCCTCATCCTCCTCATGCTCCTCCTCCTCCTCCTGTACGCGCTGAGAAATAGACAGGAGGGTGCCCTGACTATCCAGCGGCATACTGTCTTCCCCCGCCCCCGTTTCCGAGCGCAAAGCAGCTGCCTTTATGGTTTGCAGGGAATTTCTCAAGATGCATAGCAGAGAAATGGTGACGCTAATGATTGTAGCATCGCCGCTCACCACCTGGGTAGACTCCTCAAAATTACCAAGGACATGGCAGATGTCTGCCAACCAGGCCCACTCTTCTGAAAGGAATTGAGGAGGCTGACTCCCACTGCACCGCCCATGTTGGAGTTGGTATTCGACTATAGCTCTACGCTGTTCATAGAGCCTGGCCAACATGTGGAGCGTAGAGTTCCACCGTGTGGGCACGTCGCACAGCAGTCGGTGCACTGGCAGCTTAAAGTGATGTTGCAGGGTGCGCAGGGTGGCAGCATCCGTGTGGGACTTGCGGAAATGTGCGCAGAGCCGGCGCGCCTTTACGAGCAGGTCTGACAAGCGTGGGTAGCTTTTCAGAAAGCGCTGAACCACCAAATTAAAGACGTGGGCCAGGCATGGCACGTGCGTGAGGCTGCCGAGCTGCAGAGCCGCCACCAGGTTACGGCCGTTGTCACACACGACCATGCCCGGTTGGAGGCTCAGCGGCGAAAGCCAGCGGTCGGTCTGCTGTGTCAGACCCTGCAGCAGTTCGTGGGCCGTGTGCCTCTTATCACCTAAGCTGAGTAGTTTCAGCACGGCCTGCTGACGCTTGCCCACCGCTGTGCTGCCACACCGCGCGACACCGACTGCTGGCGACATGCTGCTGCTAACACATCTTGATTGCGAGACAGAGGAGGAGGAGGAGGAGGAGGGTGCTTTAGTGGAGGAAGCATACACCTCCGCAGATACCAGCACCGAGCTGGGGCCCGCAATTCTGGGGGTGGGTAGGACGTGAGCGGTCCCAGGCTCTGACTCTGTCCCAGCCTCCACTAAATTCACCCAATGTGCCGTCAGGGAGATGTAGTGGCCCTGCCCGCCTGTGCTTGTCCACGTGTCCGTAGTTAAGTGGACCGTGGCAGTAACCGCGTTGGTGAGGGCGCGTACAATGTTGCGGGAGACGTGGTCGTGCAGGGCTGGGACGGCACATCGGGAAAAGTAGTGGCGACTGGGAACTGAGTAGCGTGGGGCCGCCGCCTCCATGATACTTTTGAAGGACTCAGTTTCCACAACCCTATACGGCAGCATCTCAAGGCTGATGAATTTTGCTATGCGGACGGTTAACGTTTGAGCGTGCGGGTGCGTGGCGGCGTACTTGCGCTTGCGCTCGAACACTTGCGCAAGCGACGGCTGGACGGTGCGCTGAACTACACTGCTGGATGGGGCCGAGGACAGCGGAGATGAGGGTGTGGGTGCAGGCCATGAGGCGGTAGTGCCTGTGTCCTGAGAGGGGGGTTGCATCTCAGTGGCAGGTTGGGGCACAGGGGGAGAGGCAGGGGTGCAAACCAGAGGCGCTGAACAGCCTTTGTCCCACCTTGTGGGGTGCTTGGCCATCATATGTCTGCGCATGGTGGTGGTGGTGAGGCTGTTGGTGTTGGCTCCCCGGCTGAGCTTTGCGCGACAAAGGTTGCACACCACTGTTCGTCGGTCGTCAGGCGTCTCTGTGAAAAACTGCCAGACCTTAGAGCACCTCGGCCTCTGCAGGGTGGCATGGCGCGAGGGGGCGCTTTGGGAAACACTTGGTGGATTATTCGGTCTGGCCCTGCCTCTACCCCTGGCCACCGCACTGCCTCTTGCAACCTGCCCTGCTGATGCCCTTGACTCCCCCTCTGAAGACCTGTCCTCCTGAGTAAGCGTTGCACACCAGGTGGGGTCAGTCACCTCATCGTCCTGCTGCTCTTCCTCCGAATCCTCTGTGCGCTGCTCCCTCGGACTTACTGCCCTTACTACTACCTCACTGCAAGACAACTGTGTCTGATCGTCATCGTCCTCCTCACCCACAGAAAGTTGTTGAGACAGTTGGCGGAAGTCCCCAGCCTCATCCCCCGGACCCCGGGAACTTTCGAATGGTTGGGCATCAGTGACGATAAACTCCTCTGGTGGGAGAGGAACCGCTGCTGCCCAATCTAAGCAGGGGCCCGAGAACAGTTCCTGGGAGTGTTCCTGCTCCTGAGCAGGTGTCATTGTAGTGGAGTGAGGAGGCTGGGAGGAAGGAGGAGCAGCAGACAGAGGATTCGGATTTGCAGCAGTGGACGGCGCAGAACTGCGTGTTGACGATAGGTTGCTCGAAGCACTTTCTGCCATCCAGGACAGGACCTGCTCACACTGCTCATTTTCTAATAACCGTCTCCCGCGTGGACCCATTAATTGGGCGATGAATGTGGGGACGCCAGAAACGTGCCTCTCTCCTAATCGCGCAGCAGTCGGCTGCGACACACCTGGATCAGGAGCTCGGCCTGTGCCCACACCCTGACTTGGGCGTCCGCGTCCTCGGCCGCGTCCACGTCCTCTAGGCCTACCCCTACCCCTCAGCATGCTGTATTACCAGTGATTTGATTTCACAGGCAGGAAATAAATTGGCGCAAGACTGCAGGCCAAATATAATTTTTTCCCTTTTTGGAAAACGAAAGGCCCCACTGCCTCTAGTGAATGAATAATCTAAGTTTAATAACTGTGCTGTGTCCCTGCTAATGTGTCACAGAACGTGAGGGTAGCAGAGTTATTATAACTCTGGCAGAGCAGGTATTTTTTTCCCAATTAAGGAAAGCAAATGGCGAAGCCAGCAGTAAAGCGTAGCTGGGTGCGTCTGATTTTTTAACGTTGTACACGCAGCTCACACGTGTCCACAGCCCTTAGGACGGACAAAGGCTGGACAAATAGATTTGTTTTCAGTTTTTTTCAACCAAAAGGCAGCACTGCGTATATTCAATGAACATGAGAAGTTTAATAACTGTGCTGTGTCCCTGCTAATGTGTCACAGAACGTGAGGGTAGCAGAGTTATTATAACTCTGGCAGAGCAGGTATTTTTTTCCCAATTAAGGAAAGCAAATGGCGAAGCCAGCAGTAAAGCGTAGCTGGGTGCGTCTGATTTTTTAACGTTGTACACGCAGCTCACACGTGTCCACAGCCCTTAGGACGGACAAAGGCTGGACAAATAGATTTGTTTTCAGTTTTTTTCAACCAAAAGGCAGCACTGCGTATATTCAATGAACATGAGAAGTTTAATAACTGTGCTGTGTCCCTGCTAATGTGTCACAGAACGTGAGGGTAGCAGAGTTATTATAACTCTGGCAGAGCAGGTATTTTTTTCCCAATTAAGGAAAGCAAATGGCGAAGCCAGCAGTAAAGCGTAGCTGGGTGCGTCTGATTTTTTAACGTTGTACACGCAGCTCACACGTGTCCACAGCCCTTAGGACGGACAGAGGCTGGACAAATAGATTTGTTTTCAGTTTTTTTCAACCAAAAGGCAGCACTGCGTATATTCAATGAATAATAACTGTGTTGTGGCCCTGCCTATACAATTCTTTCCCTGCAGTATCAATGGAGGGTGCAATGCTCTGCAGAGGCGATTTTGAGAAGAAAAAAAATATGCAGCACAGCTAACAGCAGCCAGCACAGTACTGCACACGGTTAAATATGGCCCTAGAAAGGACCGTTGAGGTTCTTGAAGGCTACACTCACTCCTAACACTCTCCCTGCCTATGCAACACTTCTGTCCCTAATGCCGGGTGCAACGCTCTGCAGAGGCGATTTTGAGAAAAAAAAAAAATTGCCACTGCTAACAGCAGCCAACACACAGCTATCAGTGGCCCTAATAAGGACCTTTGGGGGTCTTGAAGCCTACACTAACTACCAATTCTTTCCCTACAGCAGCTCCGGTACAAACATCACTGTCCCTCATCTAACTCACCAGGCATCTGAGGCGAGCCGCGGGAGGGGCCGACTTTTATATTAGGCGGACACCTGATCTCGCCAGCCACTCACAGCAGGGGGGTGGTATAGGGCTTAAACGACGCAGGGGGAAGTTGTAATGCCTTCCCTGTCTTTCAATTGGCCAGAAAAGCGCGCAAACGTCTCAGGGAAGGAAGTGAAAGTAACCCGAACACCGCATGGTGTTCGTTACGAATAACGAACATCCCGAACACCCTAATATTCGCACGAATATCAAGCTCGGACGAACGTGTTCGCTCATCTCTACTACTTACATAATGTTTTTTTTTTTCTTGTAGCATTGTGCTTTTATAAGGTCCCCAAACTCCTCAGTGACATGGGGTATTTTTTATAATATCAGGGATACACTATAGAATAAATTAGGATCGCTATTATTCTCTGTTATGAAAAGATACAGTAAACTTTCTTCTAAGATAAATTAATAGATAAAGTCAACATAAGGCAATTAAAAATGTTACACTCAGAAGTTCAGTGATACTAATTTATTACGGAGAACATAATTCACAGCTGTTAAACTAAATTACTTATCACAACATACCAGCATTCACTTGTATGTATACAATTCTGTAGATGGAAATGTGTTAAAACACGAACGGGAAAATGTAAAGAAATAGAAGTATTAAATGAGCAAGTTTTCTTATTGCCCAGTGTTTGCTTTTCACCTTTAACATTAATATTAATGTAATGCGACTGAAAAAGGATTCACATATATGTAGCAATGTTTAGTTAACAGCAGAAAATCCACACCAAAATCCGTATCAACACCATGACAACAATGCGTCAAAATCCATGCCATCGGTGCAGGTTTTGATGCAGACCGATAGTAGATTTCAGACTTTTAATTGAAGTCTGCTAAGAATCTGCATCAAATGTGTGTCAAAATCTGCACAACGTCATCAGAGCAGCTGTTAAAGTGACCTTCTGCTTCTGGACAAACAAAGATGGCCGCATCACTTCTCTGACTCCCTGATTAACACTGTGCATTAGTAAGCATCATTAGTTTAAGACACTACATCCTGCTTTGATTGGCCAGTGCTGCAGCATATAGTGTCTTAGACTACCGATGCATACTAATGCACAATGTGCTTCATGTAGTCAGAGAAGGGAAGCGGTCATATTTGTTTGTAGAGGACCAGAGGGTCGCTTTAAGGCATATTCTTTACTGTATCCACATGCACTATAGGAACCTGTAGTCTGGATATATTTATTTGATTTTCTAGATTTAATCTGTGATGTGCAGATTTGATTGTGCAGGGCGGGGAAAGAGGTGAGCTGTGATCATCACCTATTGTCAAATGTTGTGATTTTGCATCATTTATACATACAGTTTAAAAAAATCTGAAACAATTTTTCAAAATATGTTTCACATAAAAACTTGAATTACACAAAAAAAACCATGTCTGATGACACATTAAAAGATTAACTACACGTGTAGCTATAAAAGCCCTGAACAGATGTATTCTCACTTACTGTGTTTAGTCTTATTTAAGTATATTCCACTAAATAAAATATCCAGACATGTTCTTCTGGCAGATTCATATTCGATCCCTTGCCAAGAATAACACTCAACAATTAAAATGGACTTAAAAGAAAAAAATGTACTGTAGAATCTTCAATGGAACATGCAGAATCATCATCACATCGTGTCACAATCTCATGCAAATAAACAATTCACTCATGCATATAAACTAACAATTAAGACTTTGTGTTCAAAAAGCAAAATCGGTCTGGGAATTGGCCAATGGACTGGACATTGAGAGTTGGTATTGCTCAAGATCTATTCAGTTACATTAAATATAAAATGTAACCCACTTAATTACTGGACTATTTGGAGACTTAATGGTCAAGTAATAAGTAATATTTATCATTTTATCATTGTCGCATTCCAAGAGTAATGACTTTTTAAAAATTTCTGTTAGTAGGTCTAGTAGGGAGTTTCTGTTGACACTGGTTAGTACCTACCAAACATGGTCCATGGAAGTACAACTGGAGAACCAGTTATAAGGTTATTTGTGATGAAGGCTCACTGATGCTCATTGAGAGTGAAGAGTAGCCCATTGGGTTTTATGTCATAGAAGTCCTACTGTAGCACAAATTGATGAAAAAGTTAAGGAAAGCTCTCAGAACACACAGTGCATTGCAGCTTGCTGTGTAGCTGCAGACCAGAAAGAATGCCAATGCTGAACCTAGTGCACTGCCAAAAGTGTCAATAATGGACATGTGAGAATTTGATCTAGACCATAGACAATACAAAATGGTGATCGGGTTTCATGTATCACGCTTTCTTTTATTTCATGTGGATAGATGGGTGTCTATGTGTCATTCAGCTGTGGAATAGATGGCTCTAGGATGCACTATAAAAAGAAGGCAAGTTTGTGGAGGAGTGTGATCTTCTGGGAATGCTCTTCTGGAAAACCTTGAGTGCACGTTTTTGCTGACCAAGAACTTTATGGTATTTCCCTAATAGCAATGGCCTCTTTTAGCGGGATAATGCAGGATTGAGCATATGTGGGATGTGCTAATCACAACATGTAGGACTTAAAGGGGTATTCTGGTGAATCAAAGTCAAAGTCATATGCTTAATAAGATAATAACATTTAATTTTGCAATATTATAACTTGTCTTACAAAACTATATTGCTTTTCCTGTGGTCTCCTACACTGCTTAGTTCTCCATTACTATCCAATGGTTATGAACTGTATGCTCTGCTGTTTTACTAATGAGGCATGCTTGCTCAGTGCCTTCAAATTCTGTAATGGCAACACAGTTTGTATAGTTGTGAATGCGCACGCAATAGTAACTGGCAGTTGGGTATTGTGGGAGATGTAGTTTTTGTTTTTGCACTCGCTAGCGGACATTTTAAATAGTAATTTAGAAATCTGAAACTGGTTGGAAAGCAGCGATGGCACAGATCAGCATAAAAAAGGTACTGGAGTTCCCTTTGATAATTTAGATGGATGTGTGGAATAATGAAAATAAGTGGAAATGTTAAATAAACTTTGGAAACTTTGCCCAGTATCTAGAATACCCCTTTAAAGGAACTGTTGCTAACTTTTTTACGGCAGATACCCATGTCTCAACTGCTTTGGCAGCAAGAGAGAAACCTGCAAAATATTAGACCAGTGCGTTTTTTGTTGACTTTTTTTATTGAGAAATGATTCCAATATTTACAGTTAAGGTAGAGCTACAAAACGAAAAGTAGAATTCTACAAGGAGTAGAAAGAAAACAGTACTGAAGAGAGAGAAACACAAAGTACTGGTAGGGCACATTATTTTAATGTGATGGCTGTTTGGAGTGTATACAAAGAATCAAATAAGCATTTGACATATTATATTAATAGCATAGTGCATCGAACATTTGTTCAATAGTTACGTAGTGGGGCCACTCCAATACTAATTAAATGAATTATGTGCCACATAAATATCGATGGTGTGTCACCTCGGCAGAATGGTACTTGGGAGTTCAAAGAAAGTCTAATCTAGAAGCTGAATTAAAAGTTATATACTTTATTAATTTCAAGTAAACAAACATTGTAAAAGCCTGCATCGGTATAAGTACACACGTTTATGTGTTTTGAAAGAAAAGTTCTTGTTTATAGGTGTAATTGGTGTAACTCAAGGGCCCTATATTGGGTGACAAGTAATTATTAGTAAATTATATAGTACCAGTGTTTCTGGTGGCACAATGCACCACACAGCTCTGCTACATGCATGTCACACACACAGCACTGTTCCATGCACGTCTCACACACACAGAGCATTGCTCCATGTACATCACATACAGCTTTGCTACATACATTCTTCATACAATAGAGATGAAAAGCAGCATAGCAGAGTCCTGCACACACTGATCACCCCCTGCTCATGTGACCCTGGACTACTCCCACACAGGTAACTGATCACATGACAATGACATCATGATAGGTCCTGTAAGTACACGGCTGCTGTAGGTCTTCGTTAGTATTTCAACCCCTACTAACCCCTGTGGTCTCAGTTGCTATGGAATACTAACGAACACCTAGCCAGACAGCAGTCGTGTGTTTACAGGACCTTTGATGATGTTACCATCATGTGATTTGGCGGGGTCATATAAATCCCTCACTTGGGATGAAGGACCTTTGATTACATCACAGTCATGTGATCAGCGGCGGAGCATGTAACTCACTCACCCTTGCTCCACGCCTGATCATCCGGAGTGAGTTACATGCTGCCCCCTAATCACATGATAGTGATGTCATCACAGGCCCTTCATCTGGAGGTCATCCAGAGTCAGTTATGCATTTTCTACAACCCCCGTGGCCTCAGTTGCTATGGAACAGGACCTGTGATGATGTCACCGTCATGTGATCAGGGGCGGAGTATGTCACTTATGCACAAACGGACAAGTGGTTGTTAGTAGTTTGATGACCTTAAACCCTATCAAACACTTTTGAGATGAATTGGAAAGCCAATTGTGAGCCAGACCTTCTCATCAAACATCAGTACCTAAGCTCACAAATATTCTTTTGACTAAATGAGTAGAAATACCAACAGGTGCGTTTCAGAATCTTGTGAAAAAGCTTATAGCAGCTAAGAGGGGCTCCAAATCCTGATGGATTTAAAATGGAATATCCAACAAACTCATATAGCTGAGAAGAGCAAATGTCCACATGCCTTTGGCCATATAGCATGTACTGTACACAAACACATACACAATTGTTTACAATGCAGATGGCTATATGCAACATTACACAAACACATAATACATAAGATAAAGCAATCTATAGCCTGGCCCCAGTATATTAACATACATGGACATTTTCTTTGGGTTCCAGACAATCACACCGAGCTATCAAGTCTCCTAGAGCAGTTCTAGAGTGAAAACATTTGTAAATGAATATAAAGCCTTATTTTTTATTGTATGATTGCCATCCATTACTACGGTATATTGTCTAAATCCCGGGAACCGTGTTACATTAACACTAATATGCATGTACAGCCTGTATATTTGAGAATTACTCCAAGATTCTCATTTCACGTTAATTCAACCTATACCTTTTCGCAATATATTTTTCCTTTTAGAATAAGTGTCTTAGGCAGCGAGAGAGCTATCCACATACAAACCTTTCACATTAAAGACATTTCTACAAAAATCACTATCATTTTGTCTTTAATGGGCTTTCAATGTTGCTTCCTCAGCAAAGAGATAGAAGTTACGGAGATAGAAATCGGAACGATGTATTTTTTCTAATGGTGTCCTGTCCACGATACTTAGAATATATTATACACCTGGCATTAGAATAATTACAAGCATTCAGCTGCAAACACAAGTAAATTCTTTACTAATCATTCATCATCTCTATACCGTCATCACAGTCACATACTAGGGGCGACCATCAAGAGGTTTTACTGTCATCACGTGCAGATTGTTTAGACGTTGTTGGTGTGTCACATCTACTTTCCATAAGGTTTCTAAGCTTGTGCATCTGTCAGGCAAGTGAGCTAGCTCTTCTACACTGAAACAGATATTTGTTCCCAGCGACAGTCCCAGCATCATCGTTTATTTGAGACAACAGAGGGTGCGAGGAGGGCAGGCATGCAGAAACAGACACGGTGATTTGATAATCCTTCGTCTCCCACAGGAAACTTGAATAATAATGAAAAAGAATAAAATATGCAAAGGTTGGGAGAAAGCATATGAAACATATTTTCATTAGTTGGAGATGGTAGTCCCCAGGCTATTTCTCTTAGAATGTGAACCTTGTTATGCACAGTGTGTGAGCATTCAGTATAAACACATGGGATAGCCAAACATATTAATGCACAGCAAGGATTGCGTAGAAGACAGTCTGCTAACAACTGCTCCATGCCAGACATACAACCCTTAGAGTACATTACTGCTTTAAAAATTTTACATCATTTTCATTATTTGAATTCCACAAGACTCATCTGGTTTAGCAGCTGCTGAGTACATAGCACTTCGGCTCTTGTTTCGGAATATTTGCAATACAATGTTTACTACAAGATGGTAAACAAATATACGGAAAATAAATCATTTAAATTAAACACATCATATGAATCTTGCAGGTTATAGATTAATGGAGTAATTACATTGGGTAATTTTGAAGATATTATATCCTTATGCTTTGCTATATATTTTAGATCATATCCACCGGCAAGTTTGACCTTTTCTTATGACATATTTTAGCCAGCTCTATTAAGGTTATTGTAGGAGTTTTTGTGTTTACAATACAGCACTAATACAGATGCTATGTATTGCATCTCCTAGTTTTTAAAGATTCACTTCTGCTATTTTTTGCATGTATAGTGCAGCATAGGCTATTATGAAAGAATAATAATCGAGAATGTTCTGGACTTTCAGTGCACTCGATATCCCATTACTGTATCACTGTGACATTAAACTGTGTAGAGTTATGGTTGACATGTTCTACTATGTTATCTACTACACAAGTACAACATTGCACTGTTGAGGCTATAATTCCTACTATTATGTGCACTTTATTTATAATATACTGTTGGGCAATAGAATGATAGAATGGTAGAGTTGGAAGGGTCAGTCCTCCTGCTCAATGTAGGATTCACTAAGGGTGCCTGCACAGGAACAGAATTTCCAGCGCGTTATTTTCGGCACATTATCTGCCCCAGACCGCAGCCAATATACTCCTATGAGGATCCGCAGTTGTCCCCAGACGGACGGATTTGTATCGCGTTTTTTCACGCGCGTGAAAAAATCTGCGACCTGTTCTAATTTGGGTCGGATTCTGCGCGTGAAGCCTCCAATACAAGTGAATGGGTGCGTTTTTTCACGCAGTACATCCGCAGTGCAGCTGCAGATGGAGTCACTGGTTGCTATGACTACAGGAAGTAGGCATGGTAGGAGGCGTCCCAACACACAGCACAGAGCTTCACAGGCAAATTTGTAGAGGGAGATAGGTAGTATTTCTTGCCAATGCAGGATCTAAGAATGCAAAATCTGTAGTAATGAATTCGGCCGCCTGCAGACGAGCGGGTCGGATCTGGCGGCGAGAATTCTCGCCGCGAGACCCGACCCGAGAGCCTACAGTGACGAGCCTGGCGGCCCCGGCTCTTTCATGTGCCGGCTGCCGCGCAGCCGGCGCATGCGCAGACCGTAGCCGGCGGCCGGGTGAGTGCGAGCCCCGCACAAAAATAGGACATGCCGCGGTTTGTTTGCCGCGCGAGATTTCGCGCGGTCAAACCGCGGCCGTCTGCATAGGAGTGCGTATTGTAATGCACTCCTATGCAGACTTTCAGCGGCGGAAATCCCGTGGGAAATACCGCCGTGGGATTTCCGCCCCGTGTGCAGGCGGCCTTCCTCTTGTGAATTTTTTTGCAGTGACTGAAATAAAGTCACGCTGGAGAAGCACCTGAAAAAAGTTACATGGCTCAACCATGTCCACAAAGACATCTGCTCACCGGGTGAAAGCATGTTGCCAGAATAATTTAACGGTGCTCGCACAAGCAAAAGGGACAAAACGGAGTCTAGGTGTTGGTTTTTAAGCTGTTTTCCAAGGAATGGGCAGTTCTCTAGGGGTTGGGTTTACAATAAGGGGTGTCTGCTGGTTTTTCTGCGCGTTTTTTTCCACAACACATCCGCGTATATCCGCGCGTGATTTTTCACGCATCCGCACCTATCCGCAAGCACATTTAGGTACCATATGCGCATGAAAATCCGCTAGCGGAATCCGGAACGCTCGTGTGCAGGCGGCCTAAGGCCTCATGTCCACGGGGAAAATCAGGCCCGCTACGGATTCTCCATGTAGAATCTGCAGCGGGTCCCTCCTGCCCCGCGGACATGAGCGCTGAAAATAGGAATAAATCAGAATTAACTTACCTCTCACACGCTCCGGATACTTCCTTCGCTGCGGCGTCATCTTCTCTCGTCGCGGCCGGATCTTTTTTCTTCGGCTCGGCGGATGTGCATGATGACGTCGGTGACATGCCCCTGCGCATGCGCCGGGCCGAAGCAAAATGATCCGGCCGCGACTGAGAGAAGATGGCGCCGCGGCAAAGAGAAGAACCGGAGCGTGTGAGTAAAATCTGATTTTTGTGTCCCGCGGATCCGGACGGCTTCCATAGGCTTCAATAGAAGCCCGCGGGAGCCGTCCCCGCGGGAGACCCGCATGAAAATGGAGCATGGTCCAGATTTTTTCATGCTCCATTTTTTTAAAAATCACTTTTATTGACGATCCGCGGGTATTTATCTACCCCGCGGGTGGTCAATGCATCCCTATGGGGTGCGGATCCGCGGGCAGGAGAAGAGCTAAAATCCGCTGCGGATTTTAATTCTTATTTTGCCCGTGGACATGAGCCCTAACTCATCCCAGACAGATGTCTGTCTAGCCTCTGTTTGAAGACTTCCATTGAAGAAGAACTCACCACCTCCTGTGGTAACCTGTTCCACTCATTGATCACATTCACTGGAAATTTTTTCTAATATCTAATCTGTGTCCCCTCCCTTTCAGTTTCATCCCATTGTTTCTAGTATTTCCTTGTGCAAATGAGAATAGGGCTGATCCCTTTGCGCCGTGACAGTCCTTAAGATATTTTTAGACAGCTATTAAGTCTGCTCTCAGCCTTCTTTTTTGCCAGCTAAACATTCCCGGATCCTTTAACCGTTCCTCATAGGACATGATTTGCAGACCGCTCACCATCTTGGTAACTCTTCTCTGAAGTTGCTTCAGTTTGCTTATGTCTTTTTTAAATTGGGGTGCCCAGAACTGGACACAGCATTCCAGATGAAGTCTCAGCAGTTGCTCAAGAGTAACATATACCTTGCAAGCCCTTGCTGTGGAAGTTCTGAGTTGTGACCATATGTACTAGCATATGACATTATAGAAGATAAATAAGAACCACACTGCTTAACTCCCTTTCACCTCCCTTCTCTGGCAGCTGTCATAGGCTTCCATAGGAGTCTATGCAGCCGCTGGCTGCGTAAAAGCACCCAGCTGAAATGCACTATCTTGGCCGGCCAGACGCTTTTACGCCACGGAAATGCGCCCATGTGCACTGATGCACTGTAAACTAATGCATCAGTGGGGCTTTTTGCTCTTTTTTATCGCCCATGTTTCTCTTGGGAACCTTTGTTTTATCGCAACGCACAAGCTTTTTGCTGTGTTTTTAACATTAGAAAGTCACTATCGTGAGAAAATTGCCCAAGAAAAACACGCAAGAAAATAGTAAGCAGCAGCGATGTTTTCGTGAGCAAAACCGGCACTGACGCTCAGACAACTCATGAGCAACATTGCGATATTACCATGATTTTCTTGTGGCAATATTGTGATTGCCTGTGTAAAACCGGCTTTATTGTTCATTTTATGCAAGCATAAAATCATCATTGGCTTGATCATTAATTGATTGGTTTAAATATGGATCGCTCAGTCCCTCTTACTTATACAATGAATGTAAAAGACTAAACTATTTCTTGTTTGCGCGAGCCAACAATGTATCTGCCTGTATAAACAGGCTGCCCGAGTGAACTCTGTCATCATTTGTTTGTTCAAGTGATAAATTGGTCTAAACTGACCCTAAGGGTGGCTTCAGATGACCATAAGTGCAAAAATGCTTGCGTCAGCGTGACTTTTGGCGCTGTGAACGTTGCATTACCACACGCGTTTTAGCACAATTTACTGTACTGTGTTATTGATATAAAACATGCCGCAATGTTTCCTGCATAGTATTGCATCGCGGTGCCATGCAGGAAAACATTACTCATGCGTATGACCCCATTCAAAAGAATGGGGTTCATATTTGTGCATCTCGCAACCTTAGGGCTTATTCACACTTGCATAGGCGCAACCGCCCTCGGCAGTATTGAGTGTAGTTGTGCCTGAATGAGGGAGTTTGAAAAAAGAGGCAGGACGCTAGCAGCAGCTTCATCTCTCTAACACATACTGTTCACTACGTGCGGGGAAGATAGGGCAGGTCCTATCTTTTGCTGGCCGTACAAATCACAGCCAAGAAATGAGGTGGTGAAAACAAAATCACTGAAATCCCATAGAGATCAGTGGTTTCGTTTTGTCCTGTTATACAGCTGTGATTATCACAGCGGTGCTAGGGGAGAAAACCATGCTTGTCTGAATCCACCCTAAGGCCTGTTAGGCGTGATAGATCCCTATCATTCTCTATGGTTGAGTATGAGGATGCTGTATATACGGAATTACCTTGTGTATCTGTGTCATTTTATACATATGTTGCTAGGAAACAATACAAGAAAAGTAAAAAGAAGATACCAGGAAGCCAGCGCAGGACAGCATGCATGAGATATGCTAAATGTGATTGTTCTCAGTAAGAAAAAACAAGTAATCTTGTAGATATGATACCTTTTAATGGCTAACAAAAATACATGATGTTATTGCAAGCTTTCAGATCCTCTCAGGATCCTTTCTCAGGCATACTGAAACAGATTTAGATAGGACATATATAAATACAAATGTTCACACATGAAAAGGTTCAGAAAACGGAGACTAATTTGTACTTAAAATAATATCATACAAGATGAGTAGAGAAGTAAATACTTAATCAGTACACTGGCAAGGAATGTGACAGGTTTATGATCTCTATATTGGTGCTAGGAAGGGACAGGCCTGTGTCCTATCTCTCCTTCAGACCTGCACATAAGGCCGCTTCCACATGGGTGATGCAATATCGCCGCCAAAAAATCGACCCCTTCAGAAAGCAAGTATTGAAACCCTTTGTGTTGTGTGTTGGACTTAGTGGTTTGGTGTAGCTTACACTTATACACACAGACTTTATTTGAGATTAGGGTTGTTTCCCTTTTTTGTGTTTAACCAGTCATTTTGCAGACTTGAATGCCTGTAGGGTTAAAGTAAACCTGTCACATCCCCACAGCACCATAAACTAAGTTATGGTGCTGCTAGGGGACATAAAAGGGAGCCAGGTGATGTATTTTTTATACTTATCTACTACTACAATCCAGCGGTGTTCGCCTCCGAATTTGCTACACAGTAAGAAAATCTGACTCTTTTCAGAATCCAATGTATACGCTCTCCTATACAAGTCTATGGAAAAACGCATACACAGGACTCTAAAAAGAGTCACATTTTGGTGCCATATGATGACTTCAGAGGTGGACACCGCTGGATCACGGAAACAGGTGATTATAAAATATATATCACCTGGCTCCCTGTCACATATGTAACACACCATAACTTAGTTTTTGCTGCTGTGGGGATGTGACAGGTTCCCTTTAACCCTTTCCAATCCACTGTCTGACGTCTGAAAACATTCTGATTGAAGGCTGTACAACTCCGATGTTGGAAGACGTCCGTCAGGGTATTCTTACTGTATATTACTGGCCTCTCTGTTGTCGGGGGCCTCTCCAGCATGTCCCATGCGGCAGTACTGGTCTAGCCAGCAGATGGCGCCATTGTATAATGGCAGAAAGAGAAAGCCCCCTAGGAAACCTTGAATCCAAAATTGGATTGCAAAGGGTTAAGCTACACAAACAAGAGTGTGTACTGTGGGGAGTGTACTGCGGCCTGCTGGTGTACAATGAATTGTACTGACTATCGGAGAAAAATTAATTTTACTAAGTGGAAAACCACCTGATGTGCCTGCCAGAGAGACAGCGGGTACACTGAGGTAAAATGATACTGGAGGGTTTTCTAAGAACTGTGGAGACTCATAGAGACTTGTTGCTGTTGCTACTGGAAACCACTAGATAAAGTTGAGTATTTCTGGAAACTGTTAAGCTTGCCTCTGTACAGAGGGTAACTGTTGGTGCCTGTGTTAAGAAACGTATTAGTGTACTATTGAACTTGTCCATGTCCGCATCCTCCTCAACTGGGGACCAGGTCATACACATCATAACTTAAAACAGTAAAGACTGACCACCTCACAAGGCTCATGTATGCTCTGTGTATACTTGTTTTAGTTGATGTGCCATTTATGGATTGACTACCATTGATTCCTATGCCCCATTATATGGTTGCATTCATGCAGATTACATTTCCCATTATTCCTCTGGCTTGCAGGAGACAAAAGGGACAGAAGCTCATCAATCTATACTCGTGTCCTATCGAAGTGTAGCAAGTGATAGAACAGTGACATAGAACTTCTGCCCCCTAATGCACTTCAGAGTCTCAGTGTAGTCCTATGTGACATAGCATCACACTACTCTCCCTTGCTTCCTGCTTGTCATAGATTTCTCCGACTCAGCTTACAAGCAGGGGTCAGAGGAAAGCAGTATGAAGCTACATATATACAAATACAATGGAGAATCTGCACATACAGATATTCTTGTCAGTTAACGTAGTGGCCCGGAGGCTCCTCCAGAATAGTCACAGTCATTTGTTCTGTAACACCTAGCTATGGGTTCCTAGGAGACATAGAAGGTGCTGTACATTGGAGAAACCCTAACTTTCCCCTTTCTTCTCAAAACTAAAGCTAACTGCTTGGCAACAGCTGTCTACTTATTGGCTGCTTGTCAGGCTATCACTGATTGGTAGAGGGGGGTGGTGTGAGCTCCCAGAGCAGGAAAATATCAGGTTGAGGGGGCGGAGCCTGACCGCGGAACGAGATGGCCGCTTGTTAGAACTGCTCCATCTCTGAGGCAGGAGAAAAGGCACCCCACGGCAGCTATCTTTAGCGAAAATGGGCAAAACGGCAAGGGAAAGGAGCGGGGAGACCCCAGCAACAGCTAAACCACTTCGGTTGCAGGCGGACCTGCAGAAATACCTTAGGGAAGGTTCCACCCGCTCTCCACGCGCTTCAGGTAAAATGGCGCCGGCAGCTGAGCTGACTCCGCGGACTACAGGAGGGGGTGAGTCATCCTCGGAGGGAGAAGAGGAGCAGGGGGTTTCCAGAGGCTTTATGCGGGACCTTATAGCCAGAGCCATGAGCCCCGTTCTGGCAGACCTCACAGTCATCAAAGAAGAGGTCAGACATATGGGAAGAAGAGTGGAGGACCTAGAGGGGGCAGCTGCAGTTATCACCTCACACTCCATGGAAGTGGCCCAGGCCCTACAAGCACAGCACCAACACCTAAATAGAGCTCTGCTGCAGCAGGAGGACTTGGAAAACCGCAGCCGTCGCAGTAACGTGCGTATTAAAGGGGTCCCCGAGTCCTGGGCGGCGGAGGCCCTCCATAAGGTAGTTATGGAAATTTTTTCCACACTCCTGGGCGTTGATAGAGCGGCTGGCATTGTGGTGGAGCGGGTTCACAGGGCGTTACGACCACCACCAGCGACAGGGGACCCGCCAAGGGACTTGATTTGCAAGTTACTTGCATTCCCCGACGCCATTGCTATTCTGGACGCTTCCAGGAAACAGAGAGGCCTACGCCATGAAGGCGCGGAAATACAAATATATCAGGATATCTCCCCTACAACGCTGGCCAAGCGGAGAATCCTGAGACCCCTGCTGGACGCCCTGAAGGCAAAAAACATACGATACGCCTGGTTATACCCTTTTGGCCTGGGTGTGACCCACAGGGGAAAAAGGATTAATATCAGGACCCCCGAGGACCTCCGTAATAGCTGGCACTCACTAGATCTTCAACCCATGGACATTCCTAGCTGGCTCCCATTGCCCGACTTCCCCTCCCTTCCTTGCTTACCGATCGCGGAGAATTGGAGTGTAGCAACCCACTCGAAGTCACCTAAAAGCAAAGCGAAGAAAAAATCAAGAGAGGAGGCCATGGAGACCGACACTTGAAGATGCTGCTCGGAAACACGGCCCCCAACTTTTCCTGATTCTTAATGGTACCCGACGAAAGGAGAGGATTGTAACCTGTGCATGCGCATGAAACATCAGTGACTTGCTCAGGACTTCTCGACGAGAAAAGATACTGCGATCCTCTCGTCCTTATCCCCCGTTTTTTCGTCGTTTCATCTTTTCATACTACCAAGGACCCAGGATCTTTCCGGCTACCCACGACTACTCCCTTGTTTTGCCCTTACTAATAAGGGGTGCCTGTCTGCCTCATCCGGATCAGGCAGACAGGCGTTAACACCCAACAGGTTTTTTACCTTTTTTCTCTGTTTTATACTGCCTCCCAAGAACGGACGCCCACAAGTTCTCCACAGAACACGTCCGTCTCTCACCTACATAGTGAGAGAAAAAGTTAATTGATACGAATTTGTCTGTCTTGTTGTCTTGTCTAAACCCTCTTCCTACCCCTCTTCCCCACTTCCCTCTCTCCTTGTAAGCTTACCGTTTTCACAGGAATACCCAATCTCCAATCGTATTGCTCCAGCTCCCAGCACTACACTGGTACGCATATAACACCTACCCACTGAGTACTCCCACCTGACCCCAAAGAAATCGAGTGGAAGTAAGAAGAAGAACGACAGGGCTGATAGCAGCTGGACTGTTTTGCTTCCCTAACAAACCATAGTAGAACATACAGAATCTCACTTTCTCATTCTTTCCTCCAGTGACACAGTACCACCGCTCCTCTCGATATGAACTCGCAGGTGGATGAACTAAGATACACATCCTTCAACGTCCGGGGGCTCAACACGCCGCAGAAAAGGTATGACGTGTCCCAACTATTGAAAAAATACAGGTCAAAAATTGTACTCCTTCAGGAGACCCATTTTAAGGGGGGTAAACACTATGCCATTCCCGGCAAACAATTCACACTTGCTTTCCACAACTCCCACCCCTCCTCAGCTTCTAAAGGTGTTTCAATCCTTTTCCACAAGTCGGTAAATTTTACCCTCTCAGCAGAATACTCGGACCATGAAGGGAGAGCCTTAATTCTGAAGGGCTCCATTAATGGAGTCAAAGTAACTATTGCAAACATCTATGCCCCCAATACCCACCAAACGGAGTGGCTTCATAGACAGATCACTATTCTCAGGGAGTTTGCCAGTGGGGAGATCTTGTTGGGTGGAGACTGGAATTTAACATTGAACCCCCTTCTGGATTCCTCCAAGGGCAAATCCCAGGTCTCACAGGGACGCATTAGCAAAATTATCAGGGCAGTAGCGGAGCTAGGACTGGTCGATGTATGGCGCACATTGTTCCCCCTAAATAGAGACTATACCCATTTCTCACAACAACACAACTCTTTCCAGCGGCTAGATTACCTCTTTGCCTCTACAACCCTCCTTCCGCAGGTAATGCGAGCTAAAATAGAAGTAATTTCCATTTCGGATCATGCACCTATCCATTTAGACATTAGAGTACCAGGTAGGGGCCCGGGAGAGTGGACCTGGCGTCTAAACAATTCTTTACTGGATAATGAGGAGGACAGACAAAAACTCACTGAGTCCCTGGAGGAGTACTTCCAGACGAATGGCGGAGACGACCTCAGAAAGCCCATAATATGGGAGGCCCATAAGGCCTACATGAGGGGTATTTTTATTGCCCTGGGTTCTAGACGTAAAAACAACAAAATAAAGAGATAGACACTAGAGATGAGCGAACGTGTTCGTCCGAGCTTGATATTCGTGCGAATATTAGGGTGTTCGGGATGTTCGTTATTCGTAACGAACACCATGCGGTGTTCTGGTTACTTTCACTTCCTTCCCTGAGACGTTTGCGCGCTTTTCTGGCCAATTGAAAGACAGGGAAGGCATTACAACTCCCCCCTGCGTCGTTCAAGCCCTATACCACCCCCCTGCAGTGAGTGGCTGGGGAGATCAGGTGTCCGCCTAATATAAAAGTCGGCCCCTCCCGCGGCTCGCCTCAGATGCCTGGTGAGTTAGATGAGGGACAGTGCTGTTTGTACCAGAGCTGCTGTAGGGAAAGAATTGGTAGTTAGTGTAGGCTTCAAGACCCCCAAAGGTCCTTATTAGGGCCACTGATAGCTGTGTGTTGGCTGCTGTTAGCAGTGGCAATTTTTTTTTTTTCTCAAAATCGTTTCTGCAGAGCGTTGCACCCGGCATTAGGGACAGAAGTGTTGCATAGGCAGGGAGAGTGTTAGGAGTGAGTGTAGCCTTCAAGAACCTCAACGGTCCTTTCTAGGGCCATATTTAACCGTGTGCAGTACTGTGCTGGCTGCTGTTAGCTGTGCTGCATATTTTTTTTCTTCTCAAAATCGCCTCTGCAGAGCATTGCACCCTCCATTGATACTGCAGGGAAAGAATTGTGTAGGCAGGGCCACAACACAGTTATTATTCATTGAATATACGCAGTGCTGCCTTTTGGTGGAAAAAAACTGAAAATAATTGTATTTGTCCTGCCTCTGTCCGTCCTAAGGGCGGTGGACACGTGTCGGCTGCGTGTGCAACGTTTAAAAATCAGACGCACCCAGCTACGTTTTACTCCTGGCTTCGCCATTTGCTTTCCTTAATTGGGAAAAAAAATACCTGCTCTGCCAGAGTTAATAACTCTGCTACCCTCACGTTCTGTGACACATTAGCAGGGACACAGCACAGTTATTAAACTTCTCATGTTCATTGAATATACGCAGTGCTGCCTTTTGGTGGAAAAAAACTGAAAATAATTGTATTTGTCCTGCCTCTGTCCGTCCTAAGGGCGGTGGACACGTGTCGGCTGCGTGTGCAACGTTTAAAAATCAGACGCACCCAGCTACGTTTTACTCCTGGCTTCGCCATTTGCTTTCATTAATTGGGAAAAAAAATACCTGCTCTGCCAGAGTTAATAACTCTGCTACCCTCACGTTCTGTGACACATTAGCAGGGACACAGCACAGTTATTAAACTTAGATTATTCATTCACTAGAGGCAGTGGGGCCTTTCGTTTTCCAAAAAGGGAAAAAATTATATTTGGCTGCAGTCTTGCGCCAATTTATTTCCTGCCTGTGAAATCAAATCACTGGTAATACAACATGCTGAGGGGTAGGGGTAGGCCTAGAGGACGTGGACGCGGCCGAGGATGCGGAGGGCCAAGTCAGGGTGTGGGCACAGGCCGAGCTCCTGATCCCGGTGTGTCGCAGCCGACTGCTGCGCGATTAGGAGAGAGGCACGTTTCTGGCGTCCCCACATTCATCGCCCAATTAATGGGTCCACGCGGGAGACGGTTATTAGAAAATGAGCAGTGTGAGCAGGTCCTGTCCTGGATGGCAGAAAGTGCTTCGAGCAACCTATCGTCAACACGCAGTTCTGCGCCGTCCACTGCTGCAAATCCGAATCCTCTGTCTGCTGCTCCTCCTTCCTCCCAGCCTCCTCACTCCACTACAATGACACCTGCTCAGGAGCGGGAACACTCCCAGGAACTGTTCTCGGGCCCCTGCTTAGATTGGGCAGCAGCGGTTTCTCTCCCACCAGAGGAGTTTATCGTCACTGATGCCCAACCATTCGAAAGTTCCCGGGGTCCGGGGGAAGAGGCTGGGGACTTACGCCAACTGTCTCAACAACTTTCTGTGGGTGAGGAGGACGATGACGATCAGACACAGTTGTCTTGCAGTGAGGTAGTAGTAAGGGCAGTAAGTCCGAGGGAGCAGCGCACAGAGGATTCGGAGGAAGAGCAGCAGGACGATGAGGTGACTGACCCCACCTGGTGTGCAACGCTTACTCAGGAGGACAGGTCTTCAGAGGGGGAGTCAAGGGCATCAGCAGGGCAGGTTGCAAGAGGCAGTGCGGTGGCCAGGGGTAGAGGCAGGGCCAGACCGAATAATCCACCAACTGTTTCCCAAAGCGCCCCCTCGCGCCATGCCACCCTGCAGAGGACGAGGTGCTCTAAGGTCTGGCAGTTTTTCACAGAGACGCCTGACGACCGACGAACAGTGGTGTGCAACCTTTGTCGCGCAAAGCTCAGCCGGGGAGCCAACACCAACAGCCTCACCACCACCACCATGCGCAGACATATGATGGCCAAGCACCCCACAAGGTGGGACGAAGGCCGTTCAGCGCCTCCGGTTTGCACCCCTGCCTCTCCCCCTGTGCCCCAACCTGCCACTGAGATGCAACCCCCCTCTCAGGACACAGGCACTACCGCCTCATGGCCTGCACCCACACCCTCATCTCCGCTGTCCTCGGCCCCATCCAGCAGTGTAGTTCAGCGCACCGTCCAGCCGTCGCTTGCGCAACTGTTGGAGCGCAAGTACGCCGCCACGCACCCGCACGCTCAAACGTTAACCGTCCGCATAGCAAAATTCATCAGCCTTGAGATGCTGCCGTATAGGGTTGTGGAAACGGAGTCCTTCAAAAGTATCATGGAGGCGGCGGCCCCGCGCTACTCAGTTCCCAGTCGCCACTACTTTTCCCGATGTGCCGTCCCAGCCCTGCACGACCACGTCTCCCGCAACATTGTACGCGCCCTCACCAACGCGGTTACTGCCACGGTCCACTTAATCCTGGCCGCATTCCGAAAACCAACAAAATACAACCGTGCTACTAGGTCCGCAGTCACCACCACATTACCACCAACGCGGTTACTGTTAAGGTGCATATAACCACGGACACGTGGAGAGGACACGTAGTGCCTCAAAAACATCCCCCTCCTCCTCCAACAGGGAAAACATTCTTGGCAAATGCCTTTGCATTGGTTCGTCTGGTGGCAGTCCAAGAATTTCACCTTTACCGACACAACAAGAGAGCCCCCACACCATCCCCCCGCCACGGCCCACTTAATCCTGGCCGCATTCCGAAAACCAACAAAATACAACCGTGCTACTAGGTCCGCAGTCACCACCACATTACCACCAACGCGGTTACTGTTAAGGTGCATATAACCAGTCTGACTGGGGCATGCAGACACCTTGACAGAATGAATAGTGTGTGGCACATAGGTTCCCCATTGCTATGCCCACGTGTGCAGCTCCTGATGGCGGTGGCACAGGATTCTATTTCTCATTGCTTCTGTACAGCATTGTGGGCTATCGCCCCGCCCCTTTTAAAGAGGGTCGCTGCCTAGCCGTGCCAACCCTCTGCAGTGTGTGCCTGCGGTTCCTCGTCATGGCAGACGCACTTCTAAATAGACATGAGTGTGGCGTGGCATGAGGGCAGCTGAAGGCTGCGCAGGGACACTTTGGTGTGCGCTGTGGGGGGGAGGGGGGGCGGTTGGGCAGCATGTAACCCAGGAGAAGTGGCAGCGGAGTGTCATCCAGGCAGTGATTGTGCTTTGTTGTAGCTAGTGTGGTGCTTAGCAAAGGTATGCCATGCTAATGAGGGCTTTTCAGAAGTAAAAGTTGTTGGGAGGGGGGGGGGGCCCACTCTTGCCGGTATTGTGGCTTAATAGTGGGACCTGTGAACTTGAGATGCAGCCCAACATGTAGCCCCTCGCCTGCCCTATCCGTTGCTGTGTTGTTCCCATCACTTTCTTGAATTGCCCAGATTTTCACACATGAAAACCTTAGCGAGCATCGGCGAAATACAAAAATGTTCTGGTCGCCCATTGACTTCAATGGGGTTCGTTGTTCGAAACGAACCCTCGAACATCGCGGGAAGTTCGTTCCGAATAACGAACACCCGAACATTTTGGTGTTCGCTCATCTCTAATAGACACATTACTTTCCCAAATTGCCTTACTTGAAAGAACCGCTAAACTCTCGCTAGCTAAAAAGAACCTAGACGAGCTAACAGAAAAGCGTAGGGAGCTAAATCGATTGTTACAATCCAGATTCAATAGAAAACATCTCTTTCTCAAGCAAACGGTATACATACAGGGAAATAAAGGAAGTAAATTCATGACGACACTCAAAAAAGCCAAAACCAGAAACCAGATTGATGCAATTAGGGACCACTTGGGCAGGGTAATGAAATCTCCCCAAGAAATAGCTACAGTATTCCACGATTATTATAATAAACTATACAACCTGAAGGAACAGACGTCCCCAGCAGAACATGCCACACATATAAACAAAAGAAACACTTTCCTGGAGTCGCTTGAGCTTCCTAAATTAAGTGAGACAGACGCCCATACCCTTTTGACGCCTGCAACAGACAAAGAGGTGGAGGATATCATAACATCTATCCCACCGGGCAAAAGTCCTGGCCCTGATGGTTTCTCGGACATATATTTTAAAACTTTTAAAGGCACACTCATCCCACATCTTAAGGACCTTTTCAATTCACTCCTGCGAGGAGAGACATTCCCTAAGCAGGCCCTAGAAGCTCACATCGCTCTCATACAGAAAGGGGACAAAGACCCGGAGAACTGCACAAATTACAGACCAATTTCTCTTATAAATATTGATGTAAAGTTATGGGCAAAATTTCTGATTAGGAAAATAGAGGACCACATACCTAAGCTGGTACACAGGGAGCAGGCAGGTTTTATCAAAGGAAGGGAGGGTAAGGATAACGCCCACAGACTCCTACATGCAATCAGGTTTGTTCAAGCGCACAAAATCCCCACAGTCCTGATTAGCACAGACGCAGAAAAAGCGTTTGACCGCGTTGATTGGACATACTTGGAGAGGGTGCTCCTTCGCTTTGGCTTCCCTGCTCCCTGGGTATCAGCGATTTTCTCCCTTTATAGCACCCCCCACGCACGATTGAAAGTTAACAATTCCCTGTCACAGGCGTTTGACATACGAAACGGAACACGTCAGGGTTGTCCACTATCCCCATCCCTCTTTGTCTTAGCGTTAGAACCGCTGCTCCAGGACATAAGAAGGCGTACAGATATTGAGGGACTGACGCTGGGCCGCTACAGGCTCTCATTAGCGGCCTACGCTGATGACATTATGTTCCTAATAACTAACCCAAAACGAGGCATCCCCGCACTAATCTCTAGCTTAGAAATGTTTGGCTCGATATCAAACTTTAAAATAAATTACAAAAAATCAGAGGTTCTGAATGTCTCCGTACCACTGAAGCATAGCAACGCCCTGGGGCGTGGGTCGCCGTTCGTCTGGAAGGAAAATTCAATTACATACCTAGGTATACAGATTACTAAGAAAATAGAAAACCTCTATACAAGTAACTTTCTTCCCCTGTTACCACAAATCAAGAGCCTACTCAATAAATATGACTTACCGTATTTGTCATGGTTCGGGAGGAAGAATGTTATTAAATCATACGTGATCCCTATAATAACATACAAATTAAGATTGCTACCAATTCATATTCCGGGCTCATTCTTCCGAACTCTCAACACATTAATTTCAAAATATGTGTGGAAGGGGAAGAAGCCAAGGATAGCGCTTGGTTTGCTCTCCAAAAGAAGAGAGGAAGGAGGGATTGACTTGCCAAATGCACAAAACATCCACAAAGCCATACAGCTCACATATTGGCTGGACTTGGTTCACCCAACAAGAGACCCCATCTTACAAAAACTTGCCGAAAACGCACATGGAGACTCCATGTTGGAGGATCTATGGTCCCCCAGCAGACACCGCTACATCGCCAAGAAATTTAACCCTCTCTTGAGGGCTCCCTGTGAGACCTGGGACACATTGAGGCCCAGCCTAGCTCCCATCCCCTCCCCAATAGCACCCCTGAGTACTATATGTAACATTTTGGGTTGGGAGACTGACACAAACACCAGGAATATCTGGACAGGACTTGCGGACGCCAAAATAGCAGATGCCCAGGCGATAACGGAACGAAATCCGTGGGAAGCAGGTCAATCTCTGACCGCAAATCTTCACAGCTCATTTTTACATAAAGCACACATCAATAAAGCTGTCAAAGAGTTCCTTGAGAAACACAGATCCACCAGACCCTCCACCCCTTTCGAGAGATTCTTTACAGAAGGCGCTCCTAAAAAGAAACAAATTACGAGAGCGCAAAAAAACTTTATAGACCCTCCTGTAGGGTATAAGCCTGCGTTTCTCACTTCGTGGGAAATGGAGCTAAACACCTCCCTCTCCACAGAGGAAGTGCAACTCATCCTGAAGCTGGCTTTCGGTCTCTCCCCGTGCGTGACTATGCAAGAGGTTCATTACAAAGCATTAGTCAGATGGTATAGGACCCCACAATGGCTACACGAACATAAGCTCGCCACCCACGATAGGTGTTGGCGCTGCGGGACTGCCATTGGCTCGTATCGCCACATTTGGTGGGACTGCCCGATTGTTGTCCCGTTCTGGGGAGAGATCGAGTGCGCCATACAAAGCATTAGGCCAAATTTCAAGCTTTCCCCAGAGATGATTTTTCTGTGGAGGCCCTCACCACACTTTCATCCTTTAAAAGACAAAATCATTGCCCTGCTTATAGATGCAGCAAAGGCTCTCATCCCTACATTATGGCTACAAAAACTACCCCCGACTGTGGCCCAATGGAAAAATAAAGTTGATCTGATCTATAATTTAGAGGAACTTACTAGCTGGAAAAGGAACACGCATGAGAAATTTATTAAGAAATGGGAGTGGTGGAAACGCATCTGCTGAACCTTGGGACTAGGCCTACCCCCCTGTTGAGGAAAGACCCCCCCTCCCCCCACTAGATAGGGGTTGAGGTACTTTCAGGTCTGCATTCCTCCCATCTCCCCTAAAGGAGATCCCCTGACCTGTTGGTGAGCTTAACACTAGATTAAGACATGCGGTGAGAGCACACCCCGGACGTTGAAGAAGACCCGGTACGGGGGATATCCGAGAGGAGCACCCGACTCGAATACTGGTCCCTCCCCCCGACCTTAAAGTCACCTGGAAATGGAGAGTAAAATTTCTACGAACCCCCCCTCTTTCCACGAGAAGCAAAATTGGAGGTACCACCTTCACTATGACATTCCCTTCTCCCCCCCCCCCCACCTCCCCGACCCTAGGTTAAATGTCTTGTGTGTTATATGTTAAATGTAGAGTTATAAGGTCATACGTTAGACCCAAGAAAGTTAACCCTCTCGGAAGTACTCTGTAGATAACGGTGCAGAATGGGTGCGGTATCCCCTGCGGGGTAGACGCGCCTAATTAACTTACAAGTATAGGGATCACACCCTATAGGATTCCAAATCTGGATTACGAGGAGTTATATGTTTCGCTTCACATACCCCCCCTTGACCAGTTAAGCCGCACACCCGGCTACTTTGTTTTGTATGTCTCAAGACTGGCTTTGGACTTTAAATTCAAATATTCTCAGTACCCTAGGATACATTTGTCAGAAGTTGGAAGTGTTATCAAATGTGTACTGTAACAGACCGAAAATTGTTCAAGGTCTGATTCTGTTTACTGTATTGTGTAAGATTCGAATAAAAATTTGAAAAGTTAAAAAAAAAAAAAAAAAAAGAAAATATCAGGTTGAGACAGGATGTTGTGGGGAGGAGTAGAAAAAGTGCAGGAGTTAGACAGGAAGAGAAGCAGTTGGAGGGAGAACAGTAAGAGAGTCGGAAGGAGGTAGTCATCAGAGGAGGACGTGCAAGAGGAGTTCTGCAAAGTGAAAATATACAAATCATGTTCTGAGTGAGGAAGTCAGGATTCTCCAGCTTCCTTTCCAACTAGCAGTGTGAAGGAAAGAATTTGGGGTCATTTTTTCCATGAAAACAGTTAGATATTAAAAATACCCAGTGAAGTCAAAGCCAGGGAAAGTAAAGAGGCCCATCTTATATTCTACTTTGCTGCTGCCTTATAATCTTCCCGTAAGCCCAACAGATAACTAGGACTGTGGAAGTTATGCTGCAGAAACCTCTAGAGTCAAATAGAGAGAGCCTTAAAGAGTATTGTATTCTATTTTTTTCAACTGTCAAGTAACGTGTCATCTCACTAGCAAGTCTTAATCTCTGCCAAAATGCTGCAAGACTACTGTTGTATTTCCTTTGAATGCAAAGCTAAAGTAAATTTGTGCACTTCCAGTTTACTGAAACAAAGCTACCAGGACTAGTGTCATTTATTCTGTCTTTAAGTAACAGAGCCCCGAATGAACCACCATTAAAAACCATAAGTTACAAAAACCCTTTGTGCCACTGTGCAACGAGCGAGCCAGGCACCTTGCCACCATTGTTGGGAGAGGTTACAGAGCCACCCGTGACAATCATCTTTTCTACCCGTGGTCTCCCCCACTTTGCTGCACCCCGCTCGGACACTGCAGTTAGTGTTAGGAAAGGTTTATAATCCAGCATCTAATCATTGTATGGACTCACTTAATCCCTGTGCTCCTGCTGGCCTCTTAGATAAAGCAGAAATGCTATTTTCAGCAGCAGTCTATGCATGGGGAAGTATACAGAAAAAAAAGTAGGTGGAGTGTGGTAGGAGCAGAAGTATCTGAGAACTGCCAGGAGACATTACTCCCAATTGCCCTGTTTTTGCGGGGCTGTCCTCTAAAATGAGTAGTTAAGTGAGTGGAGTTTATACAAATTTGCATATAATTGCTGGCGCCCTGAGGGATGGATTGGGGTTAAAGAGGACATTAAATTAACATTAGCGGGGCTTGCTGCATCACTCTGCTACCTTCTCATGTACTACCATAGCTTCTTCTCGGTATCGATTTCCCCTTTTAATATAGTCCCTGAGGCATCTCCTCTCTCCTGTGCTTAAAAACACTACTGTGTAAGTGTATGTGGTCTCTCTCTGTAGATTCTACTGTGGATTTTCTTGCCTTTCACTCTCACTCTACACTTCATGGATTCTGTATGGCTGTAGACTCTGGGTCCTCTTCTCCCTCTCTAAGGACTCATGTCCACGGGCAAAATAAGAATTAAAATCCGCAGCGGATTTTAACTCTTCTCCTGCCCGCGGTTCCGCACCCCATAGGGATGCATTGACCACCCGCGGGGTAGATAAATACCCGCGGATCGTCAATAAAAGTGATTTTAAAAAAAATGGAGCATGAAAAAATCTGGACCATGCTCCATTTTCATGCGGGTCTCCCGCGGGGACGGCTCCCGCAGGCTTCTATTGAAGCCTATGGAAGCTGTCCGGATCCGCGGGACACAAAAATCAGATTTTACTCACACGCTCCGGTTCTTCTCTTCGCCGCGGCGCCATCTTCTCTCAGTCGCGGCCGGATCATTTTGCTTCGGCCCGGCGCATGCGCGGGGCATGTCACCGACGTCATCATGCACATCCGCCGAGCCGAAGAAAGAAGATCCGGCCGCGACGAGAGAAGATGACGCCGCAGCGAAGGAAGTATCCGGAGCGTGTGAGAGGTAAGTTAATTCTGATTTATTCCTATTTTCAGCGCTCATGTCCGCGGGGCAGGAGGGACCCGCTGCAGATTCTACATGGAGAATCCGTAGCGGGCCCGATTTTCCCCGTGGACATGAGGCCTTAGGCCATCTGCATACGACTTGATTTGCATTGCGGAATCTGGAGCAGATGTCTGCCTTCAGGTTCCATAGCAAATACCTTCCATAGCATGCTATGGAAAAGTGCTTTTTCCTGCACACAAGTGGAAATCAATTCAGACTTGAGTGGATTCCATGCGGACGGCTTCCATTGAAGTCAATGGAAGCCGTCCGACCTGCGGCACTTCTGCAATTGACATTGCGGAAAGGTCGCAGATATTGCGTCATCACTAGCCAATGACGCGGGAAAAACAGGGGTTGAAAAAAAAAAAAAGTACTGCGCATGTCCGATCGTGAGCCATGTGGACCATCTGCAGTACAGAAGAGAAGACTGAATGGGATGTACGCACGGATGCTGGCCAGGAACAGGGTCGGATTTCATTGCGGGCTCCCGCATACAGAATCCGATCCGCTCACATGCAGCCGGCCTAGTCATCTGCTATTTACTGTACAACCTTCTCCTCCCTGCTGTTATCTCACAATCAGTGAAAGAGCTGAGAGAGCAGATGACTTCGGCCCTGAGCTGAAAGATCTGCAGCCATCTTCGTAAAGGAATTATACAGACTCTACAGCAACAAAATGTTACGGTATTTAAATGAAACTTTCTAAATAGTATTCTTTATTTAGCAAGCAAGTGAGCACAGAAAAAAACGTGCAAAGAAGTCTACAGCTTTTAAATCCTGCCTATAAAAAAGCAAGATGTATTCTTACGGGTGGTTCAGGTGGGATTAAAACCCACATCAAAACCCATGCACTATTTTGTTGGAGTTTGATGCAGATTTTTCAGCAACTGCATCGAAAACTGCAGCAAAAACACATGTAGTTTTACAGATGCAGTTCGAACCACAACCCAACCACCTTCTCTGAATGTACTTTTAAGGGTTTGTTCACATGCAGCAGATTTCTTGAAGACATTTCTGAGATTGTTGCAATCATCTGAATAGGCCAGCAGAAACCCATATACATGTTGCAGGGAAAACTAGATTTTCAGTTATAGAAATTTCTGAAACAAACCTGTTATGTATGAACATCAACTAATAATAATAATTTACTGACATTTTGAAAACATCGCATACATTCTACAGATTTGATTTCTCTGTAATTTGCATGAAATTCATTTCACTACAGCACAGTTCCTGCTACTCATGGAAAGAGTTTTCACATTTTAATATAATCCGACTTTATTAAAGGCTTTCCACTTAATATTGAATAAGAGAGAATGGACCAGAAAACAAGTGCATAAAAATTACATAAATCACCTCAGACTCTACAGGTGCAGTACTTTAGTGCTATATTATACAGATTTAATCACAAACAATATGCAAAACTATAAGTCCAAAATTTTTTTTATTGTGGTAGCAAAAAAAAAGGTAAAATAAGGGATGTCTAAGTGGGATGGAAAAAGTCAACCTAGTGAATTATGATAAATGTTGCTAGGAGTTAGCTAGAGATGTGACACAGTTTGGTAGTGTTCACTAAGGAAAGCTGTACTGATTGTAGAGCATGGGTGAACTGGCCATTGAACCCATCAGGAAAAATCGTGATGGGCCAGTCAGGTCCTGGGCTCGTGCAGGGGCAGGCGCCACTCTTTTAAATTTACTGAAGAAATGAAATAAAACAAAAAGCACCCACCTCTGCTAATATCCCTTGGTGCTCGGCCTCTGTAGTACGCGTGACATTGGTCTCCACATTGCGCAATCACATGATCACTACATACACTCCCTGGCCTCAGTGTTGGTGAGGATTGATTGCAGTGATCACGCAACTTAAAAGTCAGAGTGAAACTGATGCCATGTGAACTTCAGAGGCCAGGCATCGGGGGGATTGTCTGAGTTGAGTATGTGTGTTTTTTTATTTTACTCATTCACATAACAGGCAGCATTACCATTAGAGAGCATGAGGTAGATTTTTATTAGGAAAAGGGGGCAAGCAAGGTTTTATTACTATAAGGTGGCTAAGAGGGGCAACACTATTACAAGAAAGGGGCAATAAGGGACAATGTTACAAAGAAGGCTAGGATGTACATTATTAGTAAACGAAGACTATGAGGGGGCATTCTTATTAAATGGTGGCCAAGATGGTCTCATAACTAAAAGGTAACCCTGAGGCACATTATTGCAGAAAAGGGGTCTTAAAGGTCAATAAAGACGTAAAGCATTCTTACAAGGTCTTAAAATCAGGCTGAAGATAATTTGCCTACAGGTGACACATTTCTCATCTACTTCCACACATAATTCCTTCACTCAAAATACACTTGAGTATATTCGTCAGTCACCCTTTAGAAACACCAAGGGGTTTCAATACTACTCCACAATATACTCCCCCTGTTTATAAGTAGGTCTGAAATAGACTCTCATGGCAGATTTGTCAATCTTCAAGGTTTCCCTTATGACCAAAAAATTGCCATTATAAACTCATATGCCCCAGTTAACAACTAGAGATGAGCGAGCACGCTTGAATAAGTCTGTTACTCCAGCGAGCCCCGCTCTTCTCGAGTAACTGCATTCTTGTCCGAACATGCTCGGAGGGGCGGCGGGGGATACCGGGGGTTAGCGGGGGAGAGAATGAGAGAGATCTCTCTCCCCCCTGCTACCCCCCTGAGCATGCTCGGACAAGAATGCAGTTACTCGACTGACTTATCCGAGCGTGCTCGCTCATCTCTATTAAGAACCCATTTAAATTGTTTACTCTTATAGCTAAAAAATTGTTTAATTTAATCTAATAAATTACTGAATGGGGGACTTTAACATAGTTCTACCCCTCTCTTTAGACCAATCCTCATCAGGGCCAGATAAAATCAGTATAAGACACTTTCTAAATTCCACGCTAGAGAAGTTGGCAACAGAGGATGTTTGGAGGGAGGTTCACAGTGTGAAGAGGGGATACACCTTCTTCTCTACTCTGCATAAGTCTTACTCACGTATAAATTGGATTTTGGCCTCCACGAACTTGTTTTCTTCACTCGTTCAAGTGAGGCATATCCCACTTTCTAAACCAATTCAACTCAACCCAACTGAAGAGATGGAGACTTAATGAATCCCTTTTAAAAGATCCTGTAACTCTTTCTACAATTTCTGAACATCTTAACACAAAATTATCCATGATTATAAATTCTGAATCGCAACCCATTTGGGCTTGGTTAGCCCACAAAGCTTACCTGAGAAGTCAAATAGTTCAGACTGCATCCCATAAGAAAAATCCCAAGCCCAACTAACTCCAGAAAGATGACTCACCAGTAGAGATGAGCGAGTATACTCGCTAAGGCACATTACTCGAGCGAGTAGTGCCTTAGCCGAGTATCTCCCCACTCGTCTCTAAAGATTCGGTGGCCGGCGCTGGTGACAGGTGAGTTGCGGCAGGGGGGAGCGGGGGGGGGGGGGGGAGAAAGGGAGATCTCCCCTCTGTTCCTCCCCGCTCTCCCCCGCCGCTCCCCGCCCCCCCCGCTGGCCCCCGAATCTTTAGAGACGAGCGGGGAGATACTCGGCTAAGGCACTACTCGCTCGAGTAATGTGCCTTAGCGAGTATACTCGCTCATATCTATTCACCAGACTAGAGACAGCAAATCAACAAAAGTCCAATATTGCACTAGTTAAAGAGATAAAGGTCAAAGATTCAACTAAACCTTCAATATACTTCTAGAGATTAAAAAGCTTTGCAATGGACTCAATCCCAATATTTTAAAATGGCTAACAAACCAGATAAATTCCTGGTGGAGAAACTCAAATCGGTAGAGAGAATCAACACAGTACACTCTATCAGATCAAGAAAAGGTACCTGTACTTCTAACCCAGACAAAATCACCCTAACATTCCACGAGTTCTATAGCACCCTTTACAAATACACACTCCAACAAAATTCATCAGCCCCGTATGACTTTCTAAAAAATGTCACTCTACCTGAACTCAATAGTAGTTATAAATCCCCATTAAACCAGCATGTCACGAAGTCAATGAGTCTATCAAAAGCCATAAGCCAGATAAAGCCCCTGACCCCGATAGCTTCACAGCTACCCGCTACAAAAAAATCATCAATTCCCTCTCCAACCCATTGACACACTTTTACAACAAAATATTGGCAGGAAAGGCAGTACCATGAGAATTCCTGGACACTCATATAACAATCATTCCTAAATGAAACAAAGACCACACCTCCCCGAAAAATTATCGACCAATATATTTATTACATTTGGACTATAAAATTTGATGAGTATTTTAACCAACCATATCAATTACTTTCTACCTGCTCTTATGCACAAAGACCAAGTGGGATTTATTCCCTCCAGACAGGCCCCAGTCAATGTGAGAAAAGTCTTGAATCTCATCCACATCTCACAAACACAAAAAACACCAACACTAATTCTAGCTATAGATATAGCAAAGAATTTTGATAGTCTTTCAGAGGATTGTTTTTTCACAGTTCTAGAGAGGGCAAAAGTAAGGGGAGCCTTTGTGACAGAACCACAGACTCTCTACTCTAACCCTTCCACTCAACTAAAACTCCCTTCCTCTGCACCAAAATCTCTAGCGATATAAAGGAAAACAAGAGAAGGCTGCCTCTTATCTCCAGCCTTATTTGCTCCAGCGATGGAACCCTTAGCTAGCCTCATCAAAAATAATTCTATCATATCAGGCATCAGATGTGCTATATATGAATACAAAGCAAATCTTTTTGCAGATGATATGATAGAACTCAACTTTGGGTGCTGACTGAGCCAATCCACATTTCATTACTTACTTGGGGATCAAAATCACTGCTACTATAAGCTCATTATACATATGGAACTATCCGCCTTTAATTAACGCTCTTAAATCTGTCATAAAGAAGTGGGAACTTCATAATCTGTCTTGGATAAGAAGGATCAATTCTGTAAGAATGACTCTGCTACCAAGATTTTTTATCTTTTCAGATTCTTACTAGAGATGAGCGAGCACCAAAATGCTCGGGTGCTCGTTACTCGAGTCGAACTTTCAGTGATGCTCGAGAGTTCGTTTCGAGTAACGAACCCCATTGAAGTCAATGAGTGACTCGAGCATTTTTGTATATCGCCGATGCTCGCTAAGGTTTTCATTTGTGAAAATCTGCAAAACACAAGAAAGTGATGGAAACGACACAGAAACGAATAGGGCAGGCGAGAAGCTACATTTTGGGCTGTATCTCAAGTTCCCAGGTCCCACTATTAAGCCACAATAGCGGCAAGAGTGAGACCCCCCCCCCCCCGCACTGTCAGCATAACGATCGTTCTCCTCTGCCACAGCTGTAACAGCTGTGGCAGAGAAGAACGATGTTAGCCCATTGAATTCAATGGAGCCGTCAATACAGCCGACTCCATTGAAAGCAATGGGCTGCCGGCGATCGCGGGATGAATTGTCGGAAAGGGGTTAAATATATAAGCCCTTCCCTGCAATTCATCCAGAAATGTGTAAAAATAAAAAATATATATATATATACTTACCTGGTCCCGGCAGAGCGATGTTAGCCCATTGAATTCAATGGAGCCGTCAATACAGCCGACTCCATTGAAAGCAATGGGCTGCCGGCGATCGCGGGATGAATTGTCGGGAAAGGGTTAAATATATAAGCCCTTCCCTGCAATTCATCCAGAAATGTGTAAAAATAAAAAATATATATATACTCACCTGGTGCCGGCAGACGGAGTTCAGCGCGGCAGGCTGCAGTTCTCCTGAACTGCTCTGAACAGCTGTGAGTAGTATTCAGCAGCCGGGGATTTAAAATCCCCGCCTGCTGAATAAGATGCCTCTGATTGGTCACAGCCTGACCAATCAGAGGCCAGCCCTCACTCACACCCATTCATGAATTCATGAATGGGTGAGTGAGGGCTGCCTCTGATTGGCTCAGGGGCACGAGAGCTGCTGAATAAGATGCCTCTGATTGGTCACAGCCTGACCAATCAGAGGCCAGCCCTCATTCACACCCATTCATGAATTCATGAATGGGTGAGTGAGGGCTGCCTCTGATTGGCTCAGGGGCAGGAGAGCTGCCCCTGAGCCAATCAGAGGCAGCCCTCACTCACCCATTCATGAATTCATGAATGGGTGTGAGTGAGGGCTGGCCTCTGATTGGTCAGGCTGTGACCAATCAGAGGCATCTTATTCAGCAGGCGGGGATTTTAAATCCCCGGCTGCTGAATACTACTAACAGCTGTTCAGAGCAGTTCAGGAGAACTGCAGCCTGCCGCGCTGAACTCCGTCTGCCGGCACCAGGTGAGTATATATATATTTTTTATTTTTACACATTTCTGGATGAATTGCAGGGAAGGGCTTATATATTTAACCCTTTCCCGACAATTCATCCCGCGATCGCCGGCAGCCCATTGCTTTCAATGGAGTCGGCTGTATTGCGGCTCCATTGAATTCAATGGGCTAACATCGTTCTGCCGGGACAAGGTAAGTATATATATTTTTTTTATTTTTACACATTTCTGGATGAATTGCAGGGAAGGGCTTATATATTTAAGTCCTTCCCGACAATTCATCCCGCGTACGCAGGCAGCCCATTGCTTTCAATGGAGTCGGCTGTATTGCCGGCTCCATTGAATTCAATGGTCAGTGCTCGTTTAATCGAGACGAGTATCGCGTGGTGCTCGTCTCGAGTAACGAGCATCTCGAGCACCCTAATACTCGAACGAGCATCAAGCTCGGACGAGTATGCTCGCTCATCTCTAATTCTTACCCATTAATGTCCCTACACCAGATATGAAAGAATTGCAACATACTATCTTCTGACCAGAGGCATAACTTGAAGCTTCTGGGCCCCAATGCAAAATCTGTAACAGGGCTCCCAATTATAATGCTTTATTCATACTACTAGGAGAAGTAGTATGAATAAAGCATTATATTACTATATTACACCATATTACTATATGGAGAAGATGGACCTTATGGGCCCCCTAAGGGTCCTGGGCCTGGGAGCAACCACATCCCCTGCATCCCCTATAGTAATGTCCCTGCTTCTGATTTGTCTGAAAAAACAAAAGATCCAAACTTAAGCAAAAAGTGATGCACTATCATTGACGGCTCCGCAAGCTCTCAGTCCCCAATCTACAAAAATACTATACACAGCTGCCCTACTCTCTCAGCTTCTACCTTTTGTGGGAACAAGGGAACATAATGATATAGAAGCTTTTCTGTTGAAACCAAGATCCCTTAATGCCATTTTCTGGGACAAAACCTTGAAAATGACAAATTTCCATCACATAGTGCCTCTAACGTTTCATTTGTTTCTAATCTGGAGAAAAAATTGATTTAAACACTTATTAATGTTGCATCTACCACCTTTACTGCACATTATCCGTAACCCAGCTTTTCCCCAGAGTACACAGCAAGAGGCATGCTCTTGGTGGAAGAATAAAGGCTTTACCCTACTACATCATTTTCTAATGCAAAACAGACTTCCTTCCCCACAGCAACTCGTAGAAAACCTCTCCATTCCCAGCCACCTCTGACTGGAACTGAACCAAATAGCTTCATACGATCTGGGATACCAACTAGTCAATCCTGCTACAACCCCTCAGCCTTCGAGAGAAGGTGCCTATGGAACCCTCTACCACAATTTCCATCTTCTTTTCTATAATGAATCAACCCCTAGAAGGAACCAAACTCCCTTTTATGATACGGTGGGAAGAAGACTTAAATATAACACTATCCTTAGAGTGATGGCTCCATTGCTGTGACTTTATATCGAAAAGTAGTCACCAGGTCATTGTGGGAGAATCCTTATTTAAAATATTATACAGGGACTATTTAGATCCCGCAATAATTCACAAGTTCTCTTTAAACACATCCCCTGATTGTGTTAGCAGATGTCTCACAATGGCCATCAACTTTTCTTCATATTAAACCTGTCCTTGATAGAATTTCTAATAGTATGCTATATGAAAAGTTATCAGCAATGAGGGTCAATAACATGGATAGGTTCCTTAGAACATGGTCTCCCTGGTCCTTATATCTTGTGGGGGGACATGTCTGAATGAACTCCGACCCTTTGCGTAGAAGACTACATTGGAGTGCAAGCTCTGCCACAGAGGTCTGCAACAATTTCCCAGAAAACTAAACTAGCGAATTTCTGGGGAAATGGGATTAGCTCAAGGTCCAACTGTATGGCATTTTGAGGACCCGCCCGCACTTATTATCCCTGCTATAAGTTGTACCGAAGTTCTGCCCTGAGTAAAAAAGTTTTAGAACCCAGTATGTGATATTGAAAAGATTGTTATTTGCACCCAAAAGGCAGTATCCAGTTTCCTGTAGTTGTGACATCTTCTAGGTATATGGACAGTCCGAGTGGGAGTAGGCCTGGACTTGTGTCGCTCCCGCAGCAGCGCCCAAGGCGGATTACTCCTGCAGCCAGTCTGGCACAGAAGCTGCTCAGTGAACTGAAGAAAGCCAAGGATCCAGTAAAGGCTTCCCAAAGGCCTATGCCTCAGTCTGACAGGGTGTTAACCTCAGTCTTGCACTCTGTTAAAGAGCCACCATGCTGTTCATAGTCCATACCTTCCTATACATGTCATATGACGGCTCCGTACAACTGTAAACTTGTACAGATTTGTAATAAGGCCCTGTGGATGAGCCCTGAGGGTGATCATGCGTAGAGAAAGAATAAAAAAAATCAGCTATAAAATGCCTGGAGACTAACACAGAACACGTATTCACACATTTGATCTTGTACAACTTCTAAGAAAAAGCAAAGGCATATGCCAAAAATATACTTGGAGGTCATGCTAAGTGCATCATCTTTGCACATCAGCTTGACACAATGAAGTGTTAGCTTCCTTGTTACAACATAAGAAAACTCAACAAAGGAAATAACATCTGTAGTCATGAATAGAATGCATGTAGCATTATATCAGATATCCACATTTGTCACTAAATTATACACTCAAAATACATACATCATCTAGGCAACATCTCTCTAGGAATATGATTTATCTCATACAAGTCCCACTGTAGAGGCATGAATATGCACCTGGATAATACCAATATCAATGTCTTGATTGTTAGGTATCATTTAGGCTCCAGATGTCAGATTTCAGCTAAATTGATATAACCTTTATTTTGTTTATACATAGCTTCACTCTCTTCATTTGTAGTACAGTTTTTCCATTTGCCTAATTTATCCTTTTTTAACAAATAAACTGCTATAGTTAATTTAACCCTGTTTACAGAAAACACGTGTACTGGGCCATGCATGAATTGCAGAGATTTATGAATTATGCCTTACATAAAACATTTCTACACAATGCTATTTTTTTTAAATAAGCAGCTGCTGCAGGCAATTCAGTCCAAGCTGACAATGGTGATGTGTGCATTAGATGGAAAGCCCAGATGTTCTTCAAGATGGTACCACATCTCGTCACTGACTACCTCTCAGAATAATCACTAGGAAACAAGACACCAAATGATAATTTAAAAATGAGTAAAACAACCCACAGCGTATATCTTACAATACTAAATGCTAATCAATGAAAACGTTAATTTTTACAAATATGTTACGCATTTTTATTGAATTTTTAATGTTTCCACACTTACATAATGCAACCAATGAAGTTATGTTGTACATACAAGTAACACTATCAAGATAACTAAAAGTGTGTAAACATAAAAGAAAGCCAATTGGACACTACATGGCAAAATTTGACTTCATCTACAGCAGTCAGCTTTACTGGGTAGCTGCGGTATTAACCAGTATCCAGACAACCACTGGACTTACAGTTGAGCCAAAGAGCATTAAATCTGACTGGTCACTAAGAATAATAAAAAATAAAGAAGGTACTTGTGAGTTATCTGTCACTACTTTTTAAATTAATTTCACTAATGTTTCAACAATGCAGCTGCAGAATGTAAAAACACGACAGACCAATCACTGAGAGGTTAAAAAAGTGGTGACTAGAGATGAGCGAGCATACTTGTCCGAGCTTGATGCTCGTTCGAGTATTAGGGTGCTCGAGATGCTCGTTACTCAAGACGAGCACCACGCGGTACTCGTCTCGATTAAACGAGCACTGATTGCTCAGACTGCCTCTGATTGGTGAGGCGCAGGGACCAATAAGGGGCAGCTCTCAGCTGTCATTCAGTCATTATTTGAAAATATTATTACTATAAACGTAAGGCGTTTGCAGTAAATGCTCCGCTTTTTAATGCCGCGTTTACTGCGATTTCAGCAGCGCTGGAATGCGTTATGCTAGCGTTTTGAGCACAGCTGATAATGCAGCCAAGGAAGCTGAAAAAAATCTAATATTTATTTAGTAAGCACCGTCCACTGTCCCTGCAGGCTTCCAGGCACTTGTCTGTGCCTGCAGAGCATCTCTTGCTGGTAACGGGAGGTCAAGACCACACCTCCAGCAAGAGATTGCTCTGATTGCCTCAGCCACGAGCTATTCATTCATTGAATGGCTGTGATTGGCACTGGATTAGCCAATTAGAGCAATCTTCACACCACGTCACTAGCAAAAGATCCTCTGACAAGTGTCCAGAGCGCCCGGAAAGCAGCGCCATCGACCAGACAGTGTCAGCATCGGTGAGTATAACTTTTTTTTAATTTTTGGTAAGCAACTAGCGCTTCGTTTAGTGCTGCCCAAAATGCAGCACCAAGTTGTGCAACGCTTTCAGCAGCGCTGCCAAAGCTGCCGATTCATTTCAATGGGCGATGCAGGGCTGAAAACGCCCAAAGATTGAAGACGCTGCGTTTTGACACTTGTATGAACAGCCCCATTGAAATGAATGGCAGCCATGTACAGAGTTTAGTGCTGCGCTGAAAAGGCAGTGCTAAACACTGTAAAAAAACATTTGTGTGAGGGAGGCCTAAAGTAATATACCAAATCTTTACCAAATAAGCCCCTTTAAATCAGGAGATATAAAACTGACAAAATATACTCATTGTCAAAATAAATCAAGCACCTAGAAGGAGTTGTTAGAATCAAATTAAACTTTATATGTGTGATTGTAAGGGCTTTTACCCACTAGCGCTTTTTAACGCTGCGATATTGCTGCGTTTTTTTTTTACTGCAAATGTCAATGGGACTTTTTAATGTTTAAATCGCATCGCACAAAAATCGCAAGTTTGCGCTTCTGCGATTTTTGTGCGATGCGATTTTAACATTAGAAAGTCCCATTGACATTTGCAGTAAAAAAAAAACGCAGGCGTATCGTAGCGTTAAAAAATGCTAGTGGGTTAAATCCCTAACGTTGATATAAGAGTAAAAAGATAATTTACTGCAAAAAACTGAGTACTGGTATGTAGGCTCTAGTACCCTGTTATGTCGCCTCTAGCTTGGATGGAAGATGTGATACGGATGGGCATAGAGGCATACAGGTTTTCTATGGTATCCTGTGGCACAATGGTCTTCATTTACTGTAGCTGGACCTCTAGATCATGCAAACTCATAGACTGTCAAAGTTGGCATTCCAAATCGTCCCATACATGCTCTATTGGAGATACATTTGGCAAGAAGGCAGGCTACGGAAGTGTGGAAATGTTATGGAAGCATATGATTATCCAGCTTCTCACACTTCAATAATGTGCCCCCTCTTAAACTCTGTTAAATGGGCAAAATCTCTTTGATTGCATCATAGAGGCATTTCTAGTTGTCAACAAGCTCTACACAAGTGGGAAAAGGTCCACTTGTAGCCTTTAACCCATTTAGGAACAAGCACCATGAATTTACGGCACTGGGCTTTAAACCCAGCCAATAGTAAAAATATGGCGGGGGTTTAAAGCCTCTGCTTCTGCTATAAATCAGAAGCATGTCAGTTTTTCAGCTGTTAATGACAGCTGAGAACCTGTGGGAGAAAGCAAAAATGGTTTTTATCCCTGTCTTCTCCTTTCTCTAATACACAGCGCTCAATGAGTGCTATGTACTAAAAAGTGAAAGTGAAAATCGTTCTTTCACTAGGCAAGATGGCTGACGGGATCCCCTGCTACAGCAGAGCCGTAGGGTTGTAGCAGACCCTGATCAACTCTGCCAGTGTCTATTGTCACTACAGGGGATGTTTTCCCTGTAACTGAGGTTCCTATGGAAAAGTGTCAAAAAAAACCCCAAAAATATATGAATGTTCCCCAGAGGTCTTATATGACATTATGGGGACATAGATATAAAAATAATTGCATACATAAGTAAAACTAAATTACAGAATAAAATAAAAATTTATACATAAAAAAGAAAAAAAAAACATAGCTAATGCCAACCAAAACCATCGCCGTATGCACGCTGTAATCCAAAACCATACATATTATATATCAAAACATCTGAAATAAAATGAGGAATCCAGTCCCATACTTTATTTTATCGTGCTATAAATGTTAAAAAAAATATTTCTTTTAGCTATTTACCCCCAATAAAACTAAAAAAAAAAATGAAAAAGGTCAGTGAAAAATATATTAAAAAAATATCCCTATATGCCCCCTGCACACGAGCGGAAATTTTGCAGCGGGATTTCCCTGCAGAATTTCCGCCGTGCACGCCTGCATAAGATTGCATTACAAAACGCAATCCTATGCAGACAGACGCGATTTGTCCGCGTGAAAATACATGTTGAAAACAAATAGCGGCATGCTCTATTTCTATGGGTCTCACAGAGGCCCGCACAGAAATGTCACTCTTGGTGCCCCGGCTCCGCTCTTTGCATGCGCCGGCTGGGCAGCAGCCAGCACATAACAGAGCCGGAGCCGCGGGAGTAAGTGAGACCCGCACTGCTCACTGCAGGGGCGCGGGTCGGATCCTACTGTGAAAATTCTCGCAGGGGATCTGACCCGGCCGTCTTCAGGCGGCCTATGTCATGGGAAAAAAAATCAGCAAAAATAATTTTGGTAGCTGAAGGCAAAAAAATAGAGCATTAAAAGCACCACATGGGTAAAATCCCTAAAAAGTGTCTGGTCCTTAAGGTACAAAACAGCTGGGCCTTAAAGGGTTAAGAGTCTTTTTATAGGCCAAAGGTGAAACCACTTATAGCACCTCAGGTAGCAAGATTATTTATCTGATCACACCACAACTCTAATAATTTGCATATCTACCTGAGATATAACTGCATGTAGAGTTTTGCAACAAAAACTACTTCTAGGTGCTTGATTTCTTTTATCAAAGAGTGTATTACAAAATATTACTATCAGTATAACCTTGAAAGCATAGTAGCTGCTGTTACATTAGTTACAAGAAATAAAATTTTGTGAAAGTCTTTCCTCTATCAGTTTTAAAGGTCTACCAGTGTATGGTGTTGCGGCCTGTCCTGAGGAAGGATGTCAAACTTTTTTATACATGGGATTGCCATATTTTGGGAAAGGTGGTTCGCACAGTAAGGAATTCATTCAACCCATAAGATATTGTTTTCTCATCGAACTTCGGCACCTCTATTCAGCAAACACTTAACACCAATACAGTTAATCTATCAAAACAAACTCTATACCACTCTAGCCACTAAAGGTCCCATTACACGAAATGTGCCCAACAGCCATTCATGTGACTATGGATTCTGTGCTTTTTCATGGGAGGGAAAGTCGCTCTGTGAATAGAGGTTAAGTGCGGATTGTTCCTGCCTGCCCACTTCCATTGACAGTAAACAGTCGCGTGCAGTCCGTCAGTCGCCTGGTTTTCAGTTGAGTTAAACGAGCGATTGGTTGCTTTGTTGGTGTCCGCTTGTACACAAAATGACTATTGGCCGAATTGGCTGTTTACAGCGATAATTCAGGTGACAATCACCCTATGTAAAGGTACTTTAACACTCAGCATCTGTAGCTGACTAGGTGTAGGTCTACTGTTCAACAATACCAAAACACACACCTTTTCATTGTAGAACTTCAGACTTGTGATTGTCACCTCAAAACACAGGCATGATACCGCTCTCTTGGTATTCCTGTCTCCCTGCCGCTAGCAATGCCTCTTCCTTTCCTAAGCTGGGTGCAACCCTGAGAGGCTTCTCTTTAATGAGCTCTCAGGTGGAGAATAATGAGGCTGGTTGGAGTTTTCAACTTGGAAAATGTATACATTATGTAACAAGATGGCTGTGACGGATGTCTTCGATTAATGCCACCTGTTGGCCATCTGTTGTCAATGGACTTCCGTATTAAAAAGAGACATATTTGCCTGATATTCATTTTTCTACGGGATGACTGTGGCAGATGCTAGCTGCCAGTCATCCATCGCTCATACAATTCCATGTTTAAAAAAAAACTTTGGGATGAAATAAGAGTGTATTGAATCAGTATCATGACAAATTGTATTGTAAAACAATGCAATTTAAGAAAAGTTAAAAGGTGGGCGCATTTTTTAGTATGGGTTAAACGCCATGCACATGTGTAATAGGGTGGCAGTTAACAGGTGGAGGTAAGCTTGGTTACAGCACACACAAACTTTGCTTTTGTACAATGTTATACATTTTTCACTCCATGAAATGGCACTAAAACTTTAGATATTCCAAACACAATACAAACCTAATGTCTATATGGAGCAAGGAGTGTGGTGTAAGCATGGGAGTGAAGGTAAGGGTTCACTTTGGAAAAGAAGTAGCCAGCAGCAGTGACATAAAAGCGTTTTATTGCTCCTCTTCCCATTACAACAGCCAGGGCGTTTCCCTGCACCACAGAAATGCATGCAGATGCCACATTTAGACCAGAATCACTGCAAATGTTCCCGTGTAAATTTGATACCAGCTGATAGCCCAGGTGGCACACAGTAGGGACTCATAAGTTGGCAATTTGTTTTAAAACATCAATGATCAATAACTAATTGGAATTGTACTAAGTTATGTTTCAACATCCTGATTTACAAAGAACCACCCACAGTTTTTGGCACTAGAAGATGGCATGACTTTGAAAAAAACATGGGAATGTAAGCTTCATTATTAAATATAATACAAAAAGGTTGAATTCACGAATCTTTAAATAAAAAAAAGAACAGCTACATTTTTAAGAGTCACATTTCAAGTGTTCTAATGGTAACTCATCCCCATTAATCAAGTGCCAATGTTATTATGCATCTGAAAAACCAAGGTGAAATGTGTTATTCTGTTCAATAATGCTAGTAAATGTTCTTTGAATTGCCAGGTATGTAATATACTGGCATTTCAAGAGTTCCATTTTCAAAAGAAGTAAACAAAACAACTTTCTCAAGAAATGCTTCTGACTAAAGGCTATTTCACACTTTCAATTGCCAAGAAACTGAAGATTTAATACAAAGGTGTCCACTACTGAGGGTATAGCAGAGTCGTACAGGTTCCAAGTTCGCAATCATAGTCATATTGGATGTTGCCCTGTGCAGTACTGTACCTTTTGGTATAGCAATATTACTCTAAATATCAGCATCTTACAGCGTTTTTTTCAACAGTTATGTTACTTTTGTTCAGGACTAACAGTGCAACAGATGGCAAAACCCTAGTGAGTGTGATACTGTGAGGCCTCATGTCCACGGGGAAAATCAGGCCCACTACGGATTCTCCATGGAGAATCCGCAGCGGCTCCCTCCTGCCCCGCGGACATGAGGCATTAAAATAAGAATAAACTCACCTGCTGCGGACGGTGCGGGTCTTCCCTTCTTCGCGGCCGGATCTTCTTTCTTTGGCCCGGCGGATGTGATCGGCACGCCGGCTGCGTGCTGCGCGCATGCACCGGGCACATCCGCCGGGCCGAAGAAAGAAGATCTGGCCGCGAAGAAGGAAGATCAGGCCGCGAAGAAGGGAAGACCCGTACCGTCCGGAGCAGGTGAGTTTAATTCAGGCGTGGTCTCCCGTGGATCCGTACGGCTTCCATAGGCCTCAATAGAAGCCTGCGGGAGCCATCCCCGCGGGTGACCCGCACTAAAATGGAGCATGTCCGGATTTTTTCCTGCAGGCGGGACCCACGCCTGACGGGAAAAATGACATCCGCAGGTATTTAACTACCTGCGGGTGTGTCTAATGCATCCCTATGGGGCGCTGATCCGCGTGCGGGAAAAACGCCCCTGATTTTAATTCTTAATTTTTCCGTGGACATGAGGCCTGGCAGCTTTAGCACTGAGTATACAGGTAGTCTTCAACCAGATGTGGGAGATAGTGACAATAGTGAATGGCTGAGTAACAATATAAGGTACTCCCTCAACTGCACCAACTGGAACCTCTTCTAAGTATAGTACCGGCCTGAAAATGGTGAATCCACTGAACTAGTGTTATACAGGGACACCTAACCACAGTTCACTGAACAGTATACACAAAATACTGAACGCAGAGCACTCAAGCACAGAACACTGACCAGAACAGGGAGTATCATTGACACTCCCAGAAATCCACAGCCAGTTTAAGAACTCCTCCAAAGAATCTGAAACGCTGGCTGAAAAGATGGACAAACCAGCCAGCCTATCAGTATCATAACAGATTAGGAGATGTTTCTCCAAGAATACCAAAATAGCAGTGCACCAATAAGTGTGTCACATGGACTGGACCTACACCTATACTCAGAAGCAGACTGCGCCTGAAGCACTATGACAAGTAAAAGTACAACTCTGGGATTCTGGAAAATAGGCAGCAGGGAGGTAGGCCAAGGGGCATGTGCCCACCAGTTTAGTCCTCAAGATACTGCCTGGAAACACTGGGTGAAGCAAGCATTTTGACTGTTCAAGACCAACGGGGTGTTCCTTCCATCAATTAATGTTTCTGCACTATCACCAACACTGCACGCAAGCCACAACACCCTCCCCTCCTGTTTTTCTCAGTTTTCTGGGTTGGTGCTTCAGAGTACTGCAAAGAAAATAAAAGAAGCTGTGGTTTGCATGCAGCGCTAACATGTGGTGTTGGTGTTAGTGCAGCAAGCTGCACTAATAGAAGGAAGACCTCATTGGCCCTGACAGCCAAAACACTTATTCAACCTAGGTGGCCCTACTGTGTTATAGGGAGGCAAGTTAAAGTGAATAACTGAGTTTTGGGAACTAGCGACTGTAAAGTGGGGGATATTGCAATGTTTCAGTTACCTTATGGGGGTGTGCAAACAGTTTACACAATTACTTAGTAATGGGGCCATTGAAGGGGCTGAATTACTTTGTTTGTGGGGACAGACACAGAGGGGGCACAATTACTTAGTGGAGGGCCAAATACGGGATAAAGTTACTTCATAAGGGAACAGAGAAGTGGTATAATTACTTTGTGGAAGAGCCACAGAGACAATGTCATTACTTTATGGGTCCACTATTACTTTTTGGGATGTAATAGAGTCAGAAGGAATATTTTTCTGTTGTGGTAGGGGACAAAAAAGGGCCAAGACAGACAAGAAAAGCAAAAACAGAAGACTGTAATAACTGGAGGTGATTGCATTTTAATCTGTGTCATTGTGTAGAGTTTGTATCAGATTAGATTGTATGATGATAAATTTATTCAGAGGTATACTGCAGTTAAGCTGCTGTATGTGAGCCTGCCCTGTATAAATAGCTTATGGATATGCTGTTAGAATATATATCATCATTTTTTTGTGGGGATTGGCAAAAGCACACATCATGGGGCTTGTGCCTCTGTTCTTTAAATCTTTTTTTGAGTTAGGGCTCGGTCAGACAAGTGTTTTTTTTTTTTGCGTGCCTATGAATTCAATGAGTGGCTCAGCGCTGCCTCTGATTGGCTGAGTGCTGTGACTAATCACAGGCAGCACTCAGGTGTCATTCAATGAATTGCTGAGCGCTGCCTCTGATTGGTCACTGCAGGGATTTTTCAGATGAAGACTGCTGGGGATGGGAAGAAGAGCCAGACAGCGCTTCTAGGTGAGTTATTTTTTTTCTTTTAACATCTAGGAATGATTTTCGGGGAAGGGCTTATATTTCAGGTCCCCCCCAAAAATCATCACTGCAGGGGTTGCCTTCATCCATTGCTTTCAATGGGGTGGCAGCAGCGCCGGCCCATTGAAAGCAATGGGATAGCATGGCGATCCTCTGCCATAGCTATCACAGCTGTGGCAGGGGATTCTTTCATCCCTGCTGGGAGTCCCTTCATCACTGAACACTTTGACAGTACTGTCACAGTGTTCAGGAATGAGAGGACTCCCTGCAGGGATTAACAGAACATCATACAATGTCTTTACGCGCAGCACAGACCTTATCGGCATGCATTATAGGCAGGCATGTTCTATCTTTTGCAGATGCAAGTATTTGTGTCTCTAAAAAAATGGACATGTGAACACTGCATAGGAAACCAATAGTTCTGGATATAGGCGCACAAAAAATTGCTCGTCTGACCATGCCTTCACTGTGTACATTGGCAGGTGGTAAGTTTTCCTTGTTTAGGTCAGAGGCATTTTGATACACAGTATGGCACACGTTTATTTAGAAGGCACATTGTGGGGCATACTTCTAGGAACATAGTAGTACTTTTATTCTTGTCACATTTACCAAATCTCAACCAACTGCACCTCTACTATTTTAACGCCTTAATGACCTCCCATACATCCTTTGATGGCGGCAGTAAAGGGGCTTTATTTTGCAGTGCTATTGGAAGCCCAGTGCAGGTCTACTGGGTCCAGGGGAAGCAGGTGCTCAGCTGTCGAATGACAGATAGATACTTGCTCTAATAGGGGGGACTAAAGTAACCTTCCATTCCCTCTATTTAACCCTTTACATGCCATGGTCAGTGCGACCAAGGCATGTACAAGGCTGACAGAGGATGTGATTACGGGGTCCCGATTGGTTGCTATGGCACCTGGAGGCTTGAATATAGCCTCCGGGTCAGCCAACAATGGTGGCCTATAAGGCTCAGTGTATTATAAGAATAATGAATATATTAATAACGTATTGGTCTAGTGGGAAGACTAGTGGGACAAAAGTGGGGCTAGTGCCCTAGTGGGACAAAAATAAAAAGTTTTCACTTACTTATCTATAGGTCCAGGATGCCGCAGAAAGGGAAGAGGACAACAACCAGACCAGAGAAACTTATAAATCTTTACTTCTCTCAGTCCCTGGTGTGAGACCAAGATGGTGAGACCAGAAGCACTCAGGGAAGCTCTCCTGAACAGACAGAGATTTTTTTTGAATGAACAAACAAGTCTGCTGAAAACACTGCTATTTGACTCCCCTTTGCAGGACTTTATAATAGATAGGGCACAAAGACTTCCCTGTCTTAAACATTTGGCAAAATACATTCTTAAAGATATTCTAGCATGCATCCACTTCTTCCATGTAAAAGAAAATTATTGCAGATGGCCAGAAAACTGAATCCACTACCTATGCCATATCAAGTGCTGTCTCTGTTCACAGGCTTCTCTTCAGACAACTGCTTCCTACCACTGCTTCCTTGGCACTTTAAGACAATAAAATTCCATACAGATGGGGATTCCCTGTGCCTCCTGATCACTTATAACAACAGTGGAATTTAAATGTTATGCAACCTCCTAAAGATCCTAAACAATCCATCAGACAACTGACAGATGAGTGGTAAGTGGTCAAATCTTGCAAGCAACCGTACCGCTAGATAAGCCAGTCATTGTGAATCATAGGAAGATAATGTCATATTGGAACCACATAAGAACTTTTACCCCCACATTATCTGTTCAGCTCTAGGAGAGTTGCTACATTTTTCTTTTTACTTACAGTCATGGAAACGACAGTTTGCTATTATGTTTATCTTTTTTCTTTCTCTTTCTTCATTATATGTGAGGTATACTAAATGGCTCCCTCGATATGAAAAGGATGCTCCTGAGAGGATAGCTCTACATAATTGTGAATTGAAGAACCTATGTAACTGTGCTTCCTTATTCATGATTTATTACGGTGATTAAAATTGTATCGCTAAATGTTAAAGTACTTAACAGTCCTCAAAGATGCACATTTATGTGGGACAATGTAAAAAAAACTTATTCCCAGATGTTTTTTCTGCACAAGAGACACATATAATAACAAAAGATGCTTTTCGCATTAAACATTCCAACTACCCTATAATATGCAAATCTCATTTTATTTCTACATTAAGGTCAGTCCTAATAGGGATAAAAAATTGAGTGGCATTTCAACTTATCCATAAGAAAAATCAATCCACAAGGAAGAAATGTTATAATAATGTGCCGTATAAACAATTCTATATACACTTTAGCCAAAATGTATGTCCCTAACAAGAAACAAAGGTGCTTTACCTATAAAATTCTTAATTTACTCTCCAAAGGTAAGCAAGGTAAACTGCTCATTTGCAATAACTTAAATGCTATCTCAGACACAAGCATGGATGCCACCTCCAGCTTGCACAGTCAAGCCCAATCCCTCAATGGTATATGGTGGAAAGAAGGACTATTCGATGTATGGCGAGCAATGCACGGTTTTCATGTAGATTATTTCGACTATTCAAAGGTACAAAATTGTTACCCACAAATAGGTATGTTCATAGTTCAAAAAACACATTATTACTCTTTCAAAAAGCAAAGGTCGATACGATCACATGATCTAATTATGCTGCGATTTCCCTTACTTTAACAGAACAATACAGTCACATACCAACATACATATGGCAAAGTAATAACTTTTTTACTATAACAAAGAGATCAAAAAACTAAATTGGAAATGGATTAAAAAAAGAATGCTTTACATATAATGATTTTCCCAATATAAATCCTCATGATTAGAGATGAGTGAGCACACTTGAATAAGTCAGTTACTCGAGCAAGCCTTGCTCTTCTCGAGTAACTGCTTACTGGTCCGAGCGTGCTTGGGGGGGGGGCGGCAGGTAATAGCAGGGCGAAGAGAGAGAGATCTCTCTCACTCTCTCCCCCGCTACCCCCAGCTATCCCCTGCCTCCCCCCCCCCCCCCCCCCAAGCACGCTCGGACCAGTAAACAGTTACTAGAGAAGAGCGAGGCTCGCTTGAGTAACTGACTTATCCGAGCATGCTCGCTCTTCTCTACTCTGATATATAGAATGCTCATAAAGCATACATTCAAGGTTTGTTTATCAAAAATGGACGCTATGTGAAAAAAGAGCACACAAACTGTTTAAACAAATTATTTGATAGACTTAAAGACCTAGTATTACAAAAAGAAAAAGAAAAGTAACTCCCCCACAGGCGTCAGGACTTTTTACATGGCGCCATAAAGTTGAAAGCTATTTACTTTCAAATTATGAATGGAAATTAGAGATACAAGGCACAATATTATTCAAAAAATAATAAATCTGTTAAAATGCTGCCATCTCTCCTCAATGTCCAACACTCTAAATGATATCTGTTAGATGAAAACAATATAGGAAAGATCAGAAACTCCAAAGAAATAGCCAGTAGATTTAGGGACTACTATTTGGCATTATAAATTATACAATTTTAAAGATGACCCCTTTATGTTCCTGAGTACAAGATTATAGATCTAAAACTTTTAACAATGAATCAATTTAACCATTCTTTCCAAAATTCATGAAGAGACTCTAAATGCTCCAGTTACAGCAGCAAAAATGCTCAAAAACATTACTCTCTGCCTTCTGGCAAATCATTGAGTCTGGGCGGACTTACAAATGCTTACTATAAAATCTTTTGCAATGTTTTGTCCCTGCATATGTGCAAAAGCCTTTCAGTTAGCATTAACAGAAGGCTCTTACTGCAAAGAAAACCAACAAGCGTTAATTGTCACACTTCCTAAGCCAGGAAAATAACCAAATGTCCCACAAAACTTTTGACCAATATCATTATTAAACATTGAAATCCAAAATTTACATACACTTTAGCTTTCATATTAAAATTTATTTTGCTAGACCTAATTAAAGAAGACCAAGTGGGATTTGTGAAAGGAAGACCGGCTTTGGATAACACTAGAACAGTTTGAAACCTTGCAAGTTATGTTGAGTCATCAAAAACAGCAGTTTTCCTTGCCCTGGATGCTGAAAAATAGTTCAGTTGCATAAATTGGACTTATGCCTTTGCAGTCCTAGAAAAAATGGGTTTTAATGCCTATTTCTTAAAAGCTGTGTGTGCACTAAATTCAAATCCTTCAGCGCAAGTCTTTACAAATGGGGCTTTATCAGATAAATTTAATATCTCTAATGGCACCAGGCAAGGATGTCCATTATCTCCACTGATATTTATATTGTCCTTGGAGCCTTTGGCACAGGCCATAAGAGAAAATAATCTGATCACCTAATTTCACTGTATGCTGACAATATCATTCTGATACTAACAGACCCTACATCCTCTTTAGAGGAGGCACTGTGGTTCATAAAAAAAATTGGCAAATGACCTGCTACAAAACAAAAAAATCCAAAAGCCTACTGATAAATATTCTCAATGACATTTTGCACTATTTGCAAAACAAACACCCATTCAACTGGCAAGGACACGGCATAAAATATCTAGGTACAACCATAATCGGCCCACGTAAAAAAAACTACATGAAACACAACTTTGAACCTATGCTAAAAATATTACAGGTAGAGTCCCAAAGATTATCTAAATTTCTAATCTTATGGCTAGGCAGAATAGCTACCTTCAAAATGCTTTTGTTACCTAAATTATTAGATATATTCTGAACACTTCCTATCAAACTGCCATAGTGCTTTTTCAAAGAAATAGATAAGATCCTGTCCCAATTTGTTTAGTTATATCATTATATTATATCTAATACAATCCTCTGCAAAGATAGATGGACAGGAAGCTTGGGCCTTCCAGACATCCAAAGTTATTATTTGGCAAAACAAATTTCTCAACTATCCCCTTGGTAGAAGGAGGAGACCTAGAAACACTAGTTCACGTAGTGCAACAACTAGCCTTTCTTGTCTCCTGCTTATACTTTCCTTGTGGAATCGGTACCTGCCTTCCCAACTTTCTTCATTGACTCTCACATCTTTAAAAGGGTGGGAAACAATTTCATAGGTGCAATACACCCCAAAGTATACTACTCAGGTACTACATATCCATGGAGGTACTTCATTATGTTATCCCATATTAAAATCTAATGGAAATTACAACTCTTGTACATTTGATACAAGAGAACTCCTGTATTTCTTATGAACAACCAGTATTTACAAATACAACATTTCTTAATATGCATAAACACTCATTACTTATGGGTAACCCAAATATTTTTTTTAAATTTCCTCTAATGACTTTAAAGGTTTAAAACCTATGTATATCCTAATGCATGGTCGAGCTTGCTTCCAAAAACATACCCACTGAAAAGGTGGGAAAACAACTTAATTCAAAAATTCAACTACAGAGGATGGAGACAAGTCCTGTCCTTGACTCATAAAGCCATTAAATGTAGCTCACATGTTGAGATGATAATGAAGATTACTTTGTAATTGTGTGTTTACACCAACATGCTTAGCTCAAAATGTACCCCAATTGTTCAGCTAATTGCTGAAGGTACTATAGCAACAAAGGAACACTGCTACATATATTACAGAATCCATCCCTCCAGCAATACTGGGATTATATATTTCTGTTTGGTCAAACAATCCAGAAATCTATGGTGTTAATGAACATTGTTTTCTGTGTAATTCCACCAAGATTTACAATCCTAGGAGCCAAAGTGTTTGCCCTAGCATATTTAGTTATTGGAAAAGCACTGACACTCCTAACCTGGTCTTGTTACTCAATAGGATATTTACATGTGAAAAAATGACAGCACACAACAGTTTCTCCATTCCTACAAATTTTGCAACATCTGGAAGTCCTGGGCTTCTTCCGATGACTTCACAACAAACTGTATAATTGTCTGCTCTTAATCAAGTTCTCATAACACCTCGAAACAGAAATGCTAAGAGCTTTAATTGCTCCAAGAGTGCCCCCCCCCCCGCACTGTCAGCATAAAGATCGTTCTCCTCTGCCACAGCTGTTACAGAACGATGTTAGCCCATTGAATTCAATGGAGCCAGCAATACAGCAGGTTCCACTGAAAGCAATGGGCTGCCGGCGTGGGCGGGATGAATTGTCGGGAAGGGCTTAAATATATAAGCCCTTCCCTGCAATTCATCCAGAAATGTGTTACAATAAAAATATATACCGTATATACCGGCGTATAAGGCGACGGGGCGTATAAGACGACCCCCCAACTGTCACCTTATACGCCAGGAATACAGCGGAGCAAAGAATAAAAATCATTACTCACTTCCCCCGGCGTTCTGCGGCGCTGCTGCAGGCTGTCGCTCCCTCCTGGTCCCCGGCAGAGCATTGCTTTCTGGACGCAGGGCTTGAAATCCCCGCCTCCAGAAAACACACGTGCCTTCAGCCAATCACAGCCAATGACAATGATGTCATTGAATGGCTGTGATTGGCTGACGGCGTGTGTTAGCTAATCACAGTAGCTTTCTGCTATAGGGAGAGTGTTAGGAGTGATTTTAGGCTTCAAGAACCCCAACGGTCCTTCTTAGGCCATAGAAATCGCAGATCGCACCTTGCGGAACATGGACTCCATACCTTGTTTCATCTGTTTTTTGGCTTGAAAAAGACCTTTACAGGTCGAAACCTCGCCTAATTTTTAAACTATGAAACAATAAAGCATGTTCCTTTAGACAAGGAGTTTTTTTTGTGCATCACTATATGCTGCCACCTTTTCTGCTATACCTATAGCAGCTCCGGCACCAGCAGCACTTTCCCTGAACTATGTCAGAATGCATCTGTGGCGAGCCGCGGGCGGGCAGATTTTAATACTCGGGTGACACCTAATCTCGCCAGCCACTCACTGCAGGGGGGTGGTATAGGGCTTGAACGTTGCAGGGGGAAGTTGTAATGCCTCCCCTGTCTTTCTATTGGCCAGAAAAGCGCTCAAATTTCTCAGGGAAGAAAATGAAAGTGACTCGAACATCGCGTGGTACTTGTCTCGAGTAACGAGCATCTCAAACACCCTAATACTCGAACGAGTATCAAGCTCGGACGAGTATGCTCGCTCATCTCTAGTTATAGTGCCTTCTTATTTTCTTATCTTATCTTTCTACCTGTTATAACAGGTCAAGAACTGTATGAAATGTCCTAAATGTTTATTTTCTTAGCATGCATATTGTTTTTATATTTTGTACTGGATAATCTATTATGAGGGGCATTCATTAAAAATTTCCCCTGACCCACTTCCTGTGACTGAAAGCAACAAAACCTAGCACAGTTATAAGTCCTTCTCTACATAGGTGCCACAAAGGGGCACATACTTCTCCCATCTTTTAAAGCAACTGTAAACACCTCGCTTGTAGAAGTTGACAGGTTGCTCCAAAAGCCACATTGTGACTTCAGAGTCTCATCATCTGGAAAATGCTTGCCCTTCAAAAATTACTTCATTGTTGGAAAGAGGTGGAAGTCTGATGGTGCGAAGTTGGGTGAATAAGGAGGATGCGGTAGAATTTTTATACTCGCAGAAGCATGCTTCCATCTCACCAAATGTGAGTTGTAAACTGGGGCATTGTCTTGCAGAAGGCGGACAGCTTTGGTGAGCATGCCATGTTTCTTGATTTTGATGGCCTCCTGCAATTTCCACTGCAGTGAAGAATACTATGCCCCAGTAATCGTGGTTCCCTTTGCTAGGAAAGCCATCAAAACTACTCCATCTGGTCCCAAAGGACTGTGAGTATGACCTTGCCTGCCGAGGGTTGGGCACATGCCTTCTTTGGAGGCGGTGAGTCCACATGCTTTCATTGCATTGACTGCACTTTAGTTTCCAGATCATAGTGATGGACCCAGCTTTCATCCTGTGTGATCAGTCTGTCAAAAAAGTCCTCCTGGTTTCCATAGGACATCGTCAAAAGAGCCTTGGAGCATTTGACTCATTCCTACTTCTGAAAAGGTGTGAGAAGCCAGGGAACCCAGCGAGCAGATACCTTATGCATATGAAGATGATCTTGGGTGATTTTTTCCATGGACCCCACACTAATCTTGAAATTTTGGGCTAAGTTGTGAATGGGTACACAGTGATTTTCCAAAATAGCGGCCTCCATTTGCTGGATGATGTGTTCATCGATAGTCGAGTGCGGTCACCCTGGAATTGGAGCCACTTCCACTAAAGTCCAACCACATTTGAATTGACAATGCCAGTTCTTGACTACATCATATGATGGGGAATGATCCCAATAAACCTCTTTTATCTCATCGAATGTCTCCCTTGCTGTGCTGCCTTTCAAGTAAAGGAATTTGATGACTGCTCTGTATTGCACTGGGTTCATTATCCCAGCTCTCACCGTTTCAGCACCTGTAAATGAAAGACCGTTATCAGTTCATAGTTGGAAATTGGCACATAACCTATAGAGACTTATATTATTACACATGTGCATTTTCAGCATTCTGTGATAAATAGAAGTGGGTCAGGGGAAATCTTTAATGAATGCCCCTTGTATGTTTTATCTTGTTTTACATTATATTATGCACAGCAACAACACACAGAAATTATATCATATCTGAACGAAGTATTATTTTAAACAACATTGATGCATGTTTACATATATTACCATGTAAAAGCTGAGAGCATATTTATGCGTCCCAGACAAATTAAAACTATCAGGAATGCTACCAAGAACTGATTTAAATGTTCCTCATAGCTGTTATATTTTATGAACAGGGACATTATTAAAAATAAAAGATCTCCACTGGCACATAAAAGAACACTGTTAAGAGATTAAATGTCAAGCAAAAGCCACATAAAGGCAGAATTTAGTGAGTTCCAAAAGGATGATCAGAGAACTTTTCTATGACCTGCATGTCACTTACAATAAAACCATCTGCACTGAAATAATGCAAAATTAAATGCATATTTAATTTCAAATGTAACAATAGAACAAAAAATAGCCACAGGATTTAACTGTCATTTTGTATTCTGTTGTTTTAATGCTTTAGGGGATAATGTCACAAGAACAAAATAAGTGCCAGTATTAAAGGTCATGTCCTATACAAGTAAAAATGGGCTCCAATAGTGTGGTGTGCTGGCTCCACAAAGAAGAGTATTAACACATTTACTTTCTACATAGATGTATGTATACAATGAGGATAAAAATTGAGAAAAAAGCCAACATCAAACTATTACTTACTTGTTGTATTCATCCAGAGAATATCCAAAATCCTTACTAGGTAGGCGCCAATTCACCATTATGTAAGGTTATGTTCACATTAGTATTATGACTTCCACTCTTAACGAAGTCATGGCAGCCATGATAGATTTAGTATTTGGAATAGGATCCCATGAATTCTGATGGATTCCATTGTCTTATAACAGTTGCATTAGATTTCCTTTTTTGCTTTTGCCATTAAAAAGCACTGGAAACCACACAGTAATAAGACTAGCACTGATGAGAATACAGCCTAGGGTAAAAAAGTAATTCCTAGCTCTAAATATGCCAGACTAAATAAAAGTAATGAAAAATAGAATAAATAAAGCGATGGATTTTAATGCAGGATGCTTTGTTCACATTTCAGAGTATTACTGCTAGATGCTTACTGAACAGCAATACGGTTAGGAAGCAGAAATAATCACACTATCATTTACAATAGTTCATACTTAGAGATGAGCGAACGCGTTCGTCCGAGCTTGATATTCGTGCGAATATTAGGGTGTTCGGGATGTTCGTTATTCGTAACGAACACCATGCGGTGTTCTGGTTACTTTCACTTCCTTCCCTGAGACGTTAGCGCGCTTTTCTGGCCAATTGAAAGACAGGGAAGGCATTACAACTTCCCCCTGTGACGTTCAAGCCCTATACCACCCCCCTGCTGTGAGTGGCTGGGGCGATCAGGTGTCACCCGAACATAAAAGTCGGCCCCTCCCGCGGTTCGCCTCAGATGCCTGGTGAGTTAGATGAGGGACAGTGCTGTTTGTACCGGAGCTGCTGTAGGGAAAGAATTGGTAGTTAGTGTAGGCTTCAAGACCCCCCAAAGGTCCTTATTAGGGCCACTGATAGCTGTGTGTTGGCTGCTGTTAGCAGTGGCATTTTTTTTTTCTCAAAATCGGCTCTGCAGAGCGTTGCACCTGGCATTAGGGACAGAAGTGCTGCATAGGCAGGGAGAGTGTTAGGAGTGAGTGTAGCCTTCAAGAACCTCAACGGTCCTTTCTAGGGCCATATTTATCCGTGTGCAGTACTGTCCAGGCTGCTGTTAGCTGTGCTGCATTTTTTTTGGGCTTCTCAAAATCGCCTCTGCAGAGCATTCCACCCTCCATTGATACTGCAGGGAAAGAATTGTATAGGCAGGGCCACAACACAGTTATTATTCATTGAATATACGCAGTGCGGCCTTTTGCTTGTAAAACAAGTGAAAATAATTCTATTTGTCCAGCCTCTGTCCGTCCTAACGCCGGTGGACACGTGTGAGCTGCGTGAACAACATTGCTAAATCATACGCACCCAGCTACGCTTTACTGCTGGCTTCGCCATTTGCTTTCCTCAATTGGGAAAAAAATACCTGCTCTGCCAGAGTTATAATAACTCTGCTACCCTCACGTTCTGTGACACATAAGCAGGGACACAGCACAGTTATTAAACTTCTCATGTTCATTGAATATACGCAGTGCTGCCTTTTGGTGGAAAAAAACTGAAAACAAATCTATTTGTCCAGCCTCTGTCCGTCCTAAGGGCTGTGGACACGTGTGAGCTGCGTGAACAACATTGCTAAATCAGACGCACCCAGCTACGCTTTACTGCTGGCTTCGCCATTTGCTTTCCTTAATTGGGAAAAAAAATACCTGCTCTGCCAGAGTTATAATAACTCTGCTACCCTCACGTTCTGTGACACATTAGCAGGAAAACAGCACAGTTATTAAACTTCTCATGTTCATAGAATATACGCAGTGCTGCCTTTTGGTGGAAAAAAACTGAAAACAAATCTATTTGTCCAGCCTCTGTCCGTCCTAAGGGCTGTGGACACGTGTGAGCTGCGTGAACAACATTGCTAAATCAGACGCACCCAGCTACGCTTTACTGCTGGCTTCGCCATTTGCTTTCCTTAATTGGGAAAAAAAATACCTGCTCTGCCACAGTTAATAACTCTGCTACCCTCACGTTCTGTGACACATTAGCAGGAAAACAGCACAGTTATTAAACTTCTCATGTTCATAGAATATACGCAGTGCTGCCTTTTGGTGGAAAAAAACTGAAAACAAATCTATTTGTCCAGCCTCTGTCCGTCCTAAGGGCTGTGGACACGTGTGAGCTGCGTGAACAACATTGCTAAATCAGACGCACCCAGCTACGCTTTACTGCTGGCTTCGCCATTTGCTTTCCTTAATTGGGAAAAAAAATACCTGCTCTGCCACAGTTAATAACTCTGCTACCCTCACGTTCTGTGACACATTAGCAGGAAAACAGCACAGTTATTAAACTTCTCATGTTCATAGAATATACGCAGTGCTGCCTTTTGGTGGAAAAAAACTGAAAACAAATCTATTTGTCCAGCCTCTGTCCGTCCTAAGGGCTGTGGACACGTGTGAGCTGCGTGAACAACATTGCTAAATCAGACGCACCCAGCTACGCTTTACTGCTGGCTTCGCCATTTGCTTTCCTTAATTGGGAAAAAAAATACCTGCTCTGCCACAGTTAATAACTCTGCTACCCTCACGTTCTGTGACACATTAGCAGGAAAACAGCACAGTTATTAAACTTAGATTATTCATTCACTAGAGGCAGTGGGGCCTTTCGTTTTCCAAAAAGTGCAAAAATTATATTTGGCCTGCAGTCTTGCGCCAATTTATTTCCTGCCTGTGAAATCAAATCACTGGTAATACAGCATGCTGAGGGGTAGGGGTAGGCCTAGAGGACGTGGACGCGGCCGAGGACGCGGAGGGCCAAGTCAGGGTGTGGGCACAGGCCGAGCTCCTGATCCCGGTGTGTCGCAGCCGACTGCTGCGCGATTAGGAGAGAGGCACGTTTCTGGCGTCCCCACATTCATCGCCCAATTAATGGGTCCACGCGGGAGACGGTTATTAGAAAATGAGCAGTGTGAGCAGGTCCTGTCCTGGATGGCAGAAAGTGCTTCGAGCAACCTATCGTCAACACGCAGTTCTGCGCCGTCCACTGCTGCAAATCCGAATCCTCTGTCTGCTGCTCCTCCTTCCTCCCAGCCTCCTCACTCCACTACAATGACACCTGCTCAGGAGCGGGAACACTCCCAGGAACTGTTCTCGGGCCCCTGCTCAGATTGGGCAGCAGCGGTTCCTCTCCCACCAGAGGAGTTTATAGTCACTGATGCCCAACCATTCGAAAGTTCACGGGGTCCGGGGGATGAGGCTGGGGACTTCCGCCAACTGTCTCAAGAACTTTCTGTGGGTGAGGAGGACGATGACGATCAGACACAGTTGTCTTGCAGTGAGGTAGTAGTAAGGGCAGTAAGTCCGAGGGAGCAGCGCACAGAGGATTCGGAGGAAGAGCAGCAGGACGATGAGGTGACTGACCCCACCTGGTGTGCAACGCTTACTCAGGAGGACAGGTCTTCAGAGGGGGAGTCAAGGGCATCAGCAGGGCAGGTTGCAAGAGGCAGTGCGGTGGCCAGGGCCAGGGGTAGAGGCAGGGCCAGACCGAATAATCCACCAAGTGTTTCCCAAAGCGCCCCCTCGCGCCATGCCACCCTGCAGAGGCCGAGGTGCTCTAAGGTCTGGCAGTTTTTCACAGAGACGCCTGACGACCGACAAACAGTGGTGTGCAACCTTTGTTGCGCAAAGCTCAGCCGGGGAGCCAACACCAACAGCCTCACCACCACCACCATGCGCAGACATATGATGGCCAAGCACCCCACAAGGTGGGACGAAGGCCGTTCAGCGCCTCCGGTTTGCACCCCTGCCTCTCCCCCTGTGCCCCAACCTGCCACTGAGATGCAACCCCCCTCTCAGGACACAGGCACTACCGCCTCATGGCCTGCACCCACACCCTCATCTCCGCTGTCCTCGGCCCCATCCAGCAGTGTAGTTCAGCGCACCGTCCAGCCGTCGCTTGCGCAAGTGTTCGAGCGCAAGCGCAAGTACGCCGCCACGCACCCGCACGCTCAAACGTTAACCGTCCGCATAGCAAAATTCATCAGCCTTGAGATGCTGCCGTATAGGTTTGTGGAAACGGAGTCCTTCAAAAGTATCATGGAGGCGGCGGCCCCGCGCTACTCAGTTCCCAGTCGCCACTACTTTTCCCGATGTGCCGTCCCAGCCCTGCACGACCACGTCTCCCGCAACATTGTACGCGCCCTCACCAACGCGGTTACTGCCACGGTCCACTTAACTACGGACACGTGGACAAGCACAGGCGGGCAGGGCCACTACATCTCCCTGACGGCACATTGGGTGAATTTAGTGGAGGCTGGGACAGAGTCAGAGCCTGGGACCGCTCACGTCCTACCCACCCCCAGAATTGCGGGCCACAGCTCGGTGCTGGTATCTGCGGAGGTGTATGCTTCCTCCACTAAAGCACCCTCCTCCTCCTCCTCTGTCTCGCAATCAAGATGTGTTAGCAGCAGCATGTCGCCAGCAGTCGGTGTCGCGCGGTGTGGCAGCACAGCGGTGGGCAAGCGTCAGCAGGCCGTGCTGAAACTACTCAGCTTAGGCGATAAGAGGCACACGGCCCACGAACTGCTGCAGGGTCTGACACAGCAGACCGACCGCTGGCTTGCGCCGCTGAGCCTCCAACCGGGCATGGTCGTGTGTGACAACGGCCGTAACCTGGTGGCGGCTCTGCAGCTCGGCAGCCTCACGCACGTGCCATGCCTGGCCCACGTCTTTAATTTGGTGGTTCAGCGCTTTCTGAAAAGCTACCCACGCTTGTCAGACCTGCTCGTAAAGGCGCGCCGGCTCTGCGCACATTTCCGCAAGTCCCACACGGACGCTGCCACCCTGCGCACCCTGCAACATCACTTTAAGCTGCCAGTGCACCGACTGCTGTGCGACGTGCCCACACGGTGGAACTCTACGCTCCACATGTTGGCCAGGCTCTATGAACAACGGAGAGCTATAGTCGAATACCAACTCCAACATGGGCGGCGCAGTGGGAGTCAGCCTCCTCAATTCCTTTCAGAAGAGTGGGCCTGGTTGGCAGACATCTGCCATGTCCTTGGTAATTTTGAGGAGTCTACCCAGGTGGTGAGCGGCGATGCTACAATCATTAGCGTCACCATTCCTCTGCTATGCATCTTGAGAAATTCCCTGCAAACCATAAAGGCAGCTGCTTTGCGCTCGGAAACGGGGGCGGGGGAAGACAGTATGCCGCTGGATAGTCAGGGCACCCTCCTGTCTATTTCTCAGCGCGTACAGGAGGAGGAGGAGGAGCATGAGGAGGATGAGGAGGAGGGGGAAGAGACAGCTTGGCCCGCTGCTGACGGTACACCGGCTGATTGCCTGTCATCCTTTCAGCGTGTATGGCCTGAGGAGGAGGAGGAGGAGGAGGAGGAGGAGGAGGAGGATCCTGAAAGTGATCTTCCTAGTGAGGACAGCCATGTGTTGCGTACTGGTACCCTGGCACACATGGCTGACTTCATGTTAGGATGCTTTTCTCGTGACCCTCGCGTTGCACGCATTCTGGCCATGACGGATTACTGGGTGTACACACTGCTCGATCCACGGTATAAGGAGAACCTGCCCACTCTGATTCCCGAAGAGGAAAGGGGTTCGAGAGTGTTGCTATACCACAGGACCCTTGCGGACAAGCTGATGGTAAAATTCCCAGCCGACAGCGCTAGTGGCAGAAGGCGCAGTACCGAGGGCAAGGTAGCAGGGGATGTGCGTAGATCGAGCAGCATGTACATCCCAGGCAGTGCAACAGTCTTTAAGGGCCTGGCCAGCTTTATGGCTCCCCACCAAGACTGTGTCACCGCTCCCCAGTCACGGCTGAGTCGGCGGGAGCACTGTAAAAGGATGGTGAGGGAGTACGTAGCGGATCGCACGACCATCCTTGGTGACGCCTCTGCCCCCTACAACTACTGGGTGTCGAAGCTGGACACGTGGCCTGAACTAGCGCTGTATGCCCTGGAGGTGCTTGCTTGTCCTGCGGCTAGCGTCTTGTCGGAAAGGGTGTTTAGTGCGGCTGGGGGAATCATCACAGATAAGCGTAGCCGCTTGTCAACCGACAGTGCCGACAGGCTAACACTCATCAAGATGAACAAAGGCTGGATTTCCCCAGACTTCTGTTCTCCACCAGCGGACAGCAGCGATACGTAAGCAATACGTAGGCTGCACCCGCGGATGGAAGCTACGTTCTCTCTCACCATCCAAAACGGGGACATTTCTGCTTCATCAATCTGTGTCTAATATTCCTCCTCCTCCTCCTCCTGCTCCTCCTCCTGAAACCTCACGTAATCACGCTGAACGGGCAATTTTTCTTAGGGCCACAAGGCTCACTCAAATAATTTTTCAGAACAATTTTTATAAGTTTCAATGCGCTTAAAAGCGTTGGAACTTTAACTTGAACCAATTTTTCGTTACACTGGGCTGCCTCCAGGCCTAGTTACCACTTAAGCCACATTAACCAAAGCGATTCACCTGCCATCTTGGTTGGGCATGGCCAATTTTTACTGAGGTACATTAGTACTGTTGGTACACCAATTTTTTGGGGCCCTCACCTACAGTGTAATCATAGTAATTTCTATGTTCTTCGTCTGCACTCATGGTACAGAAAGGTGTGTGGGGTTGGCCTACACTTTAGCTACATAAATGTAACTTGTGCCTTGGCTATACTAAGGCTACTGAAATGGAACTAAGACTGCGCTCCCGCTATACTGCTGCTTCGGAATTGTTACTGGGGCCTGTCTTGAGTGCTACTATTGCTTACATGGAACGAAGACTGCGCTCCCGCTATACTGCTGCTTCAGAATTGTTACTGGGGCCTGTCTTGAGTGCTACTATTGCTTACATGGAACGAAGACTGCGCTCCCGCTATACTGCTGCTTCGGAATTGTTACTGGGGCCTGTCCTGAGTGCTACTATTGCTTACATGGAACGAAGACTGCGCTCCCGCTATACTGCTGCTTCAGAATTGTTACTGGGGCCTGTCTTGAGTGCTACTATTGCTTACATGGAACGAAGACTGCGCTCCCGCTATACTGCTGCTTCAGAATTGTTACTGGGGCCTGTCCTGAGTGCTACTATTGCTTACATGGAACGAAGACTGCGCTCCCGCTATACTGCTGCTTCAGAATTGTTACTGGGGCCTGTCTTGAGTGCTACTATTGCTGACATGGAACGGACACGTGGAGAGGACACGTAGTGCCTCAAAAACATCCCCCTCCTCCTCCAACAGGGAAAACATTGTTGGCAAATGCCTTTGCATTGGTTCGTCTGGTGGCAGTCCAAGAATTTCACCTTTACCGACACTACAAGAGAGCCCCCCCACCATCCCCCCGCCACGGCCTACTGAATCCTGGCCACATTCCGAAAACCAACAAAATACAACCGTGCTACTAGGTCCGCAGTCACCACCACATTACCACCAACGCGGTTACTGTTAAGGTGCATATAACCACGGACACGTGGAGAGGACACGTAGTGCCTCAAAAACATCCCCCTCCTCCTCCAACAGGGAAAACATTGTTGGCAAATGCCTTTGCATTGGTTCGTCTGGTGGCAGTCCAAGAATTTCACCTTTACCGACACTACAAGAGAGCCCCCCCACCATCCCCCCGCCACGGCCTACTGAATCCTGGCCACATTCCGAAAACCAACAAAATACAACCGTGCTACTAGGTCCGCAGTCACCACCACATTACCACCAACGCGGTTACTGTTAAGGTGCATATTACCAGTCTGACTGGGGCATGCAGACACCTTGACAGAATGAATAGTGTGTGGCACATAGGTTCCCCATTGCTATGCCCACGTGTGCAGCTCCTGATGGCGGTGGCACAGGATTATATTTCTCATTGCTTCTGTACAGCATTGTGGGCTATCGCCCCGCCCCTATTAAAGAGGGTCGCTGCCTAGCCGTGCCAACCCTCTGCAGTGTGTGCCTGCGGTTCCTCCTCATGGCAGACGCACTTCTAAATAGACATGAGTGTGGCGTGGCATGAGGGCAGCTGAAGGCTGCGCAGGGACACTTTGGTGTGCGCTGTGGGGGGGGAGGGGGGGGCGGTTGGGCAGCATGTAACCCAGGAGAAGTGTCAGTGGAGTGTCATGCAGGCAGTGATTGTGCTTTGTTGGAGGTAGTGTGGTGCTTAGCAAAGGTATGCCATGCTAATGAGGGCTTTTCAGAAGTAAAAGTTGTTGGGAGGGGGGGGGCCCACTCTTGCCGGTATTGTGGCTTAATAGTGGGACCTGTGAACTTGAGATGCAGCCCAACATGTAGCCCCTCGCCTGCCCTATCCGTCACTGTGTCATTCCCATCACTTTCCTGAATTGCCCAGATTTTCACACATGAAAACCTTAGCGAGCATCGGCGAAATACAAAAATGTTCTGGTCGCCCATTGACTTCAATGGGGTTCGTTGTTCGAAACGAACCCTCGAGCATCACGGGAAGTTCGTTCCGAATAACGAACACCCGAACATTTTGGTGTTCGCTCATCTCTATTCATACTGCATCCAGGGCTGATTTTATGAAAAATTGAACTCTGTACAATATTGCCAGCCTATTTTTTTTTCTGGGACAACATATCCAAAAATCATGGGTTGCCAACATTTTTTTACAGATACATTAAAAAAACTCAAGGAAATGTAAAGTTAAAAGTGGTATATGTCTATAGTTCAGAACAGTGGTATAAATACATTAGCAGCATTTACTATGACCTGTAATATACTGAAAATTACAATAATATCTAGTACAAGCTCCTACAGCTTCAAAAAAAATCCTGGATACATCAGTTTTTTTCTCATAAACACTAGAAAAAGTGTCCTATTTTTCAGGCGGGCAGAAATTCACAGATCTTGACAAACCTGGCCCTGAACACAACGATTGCATAGGAGCGGTTTACTGCTTTAAGTTTTCTTTCTGATTTAAAACGCTGCATTATATTATATCATATCTCAGGTATATACAAACTTTTTACCTGAATGTTTATTCCCAGTTACTACTACCTTCATAGACTATACATATACGGTACCACCATATTGTTTCAATCAGCAGGTAATCTCCTACCTCATCATCTTCTTCTTCTACTTTCTAAGATCGATGGCCTTTGTTAGCATTTACCATGAAACAGATCAGCTGGCAACATTGCTTAGCCTAAGCCTCATTGAGTAGGGTACTGTTGTGTCTTGTCTCCACCACAAGTATGGGTGGAGACCTAGTGATGGGCTGTATCCACCTGTGTATGCCCACAAGCTACTGATTGGCTGCCTGGAGCAAGGTCCTAGCAGCATGGGGACTGAGGTTTGCCTGGAATGGAGGGTTAGGGTTAGTTTAAGTGTTAGGCTAACATTATTAGCTGTAAATGCTTCCATGTGAGAGCGGGGCAGCATACACATGGAATCATTATCAGCTAATAATGTAAGCATAAGACTTAACCCCTTAGTGACCAAGCCTGTTTATGCCTTATTCACCAGGCCAAATTTTGGAAATCTGACATGTGTCAATTTAACATACAATAACACCATAAAGGTTTTGCATATCCAAGTGATCCTGACATTGTTTTTTCACCACATGTTGTACTTCATTTAGGCGGTAAAAATAGAACGATAGAATGTGTGTATATGTATTAAAAGTGTAAAAATTTGGAAAATTTTGAAAAAAAATCATTATTTTTTCACATTTTCAACTGCAATATCCCAAATATGTGCAAACATAATATAGACATTTTTGATGATATATATTTCCATCTGTTTACTCTATTCTGGATGCACATTGGAAAAACTTTCAGGGACCAATCAGATTGGTCCCTGCGCTGAGCCAATGAGAGGCAGCAGTCACTCACCCATTCATGAATTCATGAATGGGTGTGTGAGTGAGATCTGCCTCTGATTGGTCAGGCTGTGACCAATTAGAGGCAGCTCATTCAGCAGGCGGGGATTTTAAAGCCCCGGCTGCTGAATACTATAGAGAAGCAGTTCAGGAGAACTGTCGGCGGCCGCCGCTGAACTCCGGCTGCAGCGGAAAGGTGAGTATACATTTTTTTTATTTTTACACATTTCTGGATGAATTGCAGGGAAGGGCTTATATATTTAAGCCCTTCCCGACAATTCATTCCGGCGCTCGCCGGCAGCCCATTGCTTTCAATGGAGCCGGCTGTATTGCCGGCTCCATTGAATTCAATGGGCAAACATCGTTCTTCTCTGCCACAGCTGTTACAGCTGTGGCAGAGGAGAATGATTTGTCTACTATATGTTCTCAATGGGGTCGGCGCTGCTGCCGCCGGCCCCATTGAGCGCATATAGAGAAGAGACCAAGAATCGCAGATCGCAGATAGGTGCGATCTGCGATTTCTGTTCTATAATTTATTTGACAAGCGCATAAAAAGCGCTCATGTGTCCGATACCATTGCAAAGCAATGGTTTTAAAAAAATCGCCGGACGCATGCGCATGCGCAAATCGCGCGAAAAAACGCCCGTCTGACTAAGGCCTTAGTAGTGTTAAAGGTATTCTTCTTGAAATCACTCTTCAGCTATATCTATTGTATATACACCGGAGAATGCCATCATTTTTAAACTTGAATTTTATTTGTAAAAATACAAGTCTAAAAATGCAAAACTGCTTTCTAAATCATTGATTGCAAGAAGAATGAAGGAAAATCCAAATGGAGAAGAGCATGTAAATTCTCGTTGGCTATCCCACAAGTTATTGCATTTTTAATGGAAGAGTATTTAATGAAGCTTTCATTTTCATCCACTGAGAATCATAAAGAAACATGTTCTGATGATGAATAGCGAGCATCCTAATTAAAACTGCATATGTCATCACTCGTTGTTGTTTAACACTTTCTATTATTTCCATGGGAATATAATAGATTTTGAATAATTGTGCATAAATATTTCAGATTATAAACTAGCTTTAGAGACAATGAGGATTCTGTTATTCAAGAGGATGTAATCCCAATCGACCTTTCATTTGCTGCTAGGTTACGTGGCATAGTGCACAGTTTTGCATTTTAGTTGAACAATGAAAGATAATGGATAAAGCCAACAGGTCTGTGTATATTTTTTTTTAAAAAAATTATCTCTGTGAAAGAAATATCTATTCATATATTTGAACAATACATACAGATTGATATAATTACAGAATTTTTTTTCAGTGTACACAAGCTATTCAAAGCTGAGAAAGGCGGTATTTCTATGAGATAAAACAATTTACATCCAGGCATTTCTTTTTTTATGATTAATTTGCATACTTTAAGGAAAAGCACAGGCATACTTTCCAATGAACAAGAAAAGACAGGCTTCCTCAGGGTGTATTTACACGGCGAGAATTTTGTGCAAGTTATGTCTGATGCAATATGGACGGAACTTGCACAAGTAAAGAACCCATTCTTTTGAATAGGTTTATACGCATGGGCAATTTTTTCTTTTCGACTGAGTGTCTGAGATAGAAAAATCGGAACATGTCTTATATTTTCCACTGTGAGAATTGCCTATTATTGCCTATGGCAGCATGAAAATAAATTGCTACGCAACTTGCATGCATTTTAACTATTAGGGCAGCATGCGATTTTTTTCACATACGTTAAAATTGCATGTACAGTGATGCAATGTGTTTTTTTTTCTTCACAAAATGCATTGCAATCGCAGAAAAAAAAGTGCAATATCAGGGCTTAGTCACACGGGCGCATCGGCGCCCGTGTGACTAAGCCCTCAGGCAGATTTTCTTGGAGCATTATCGTACTTGTCCATGTAACAAAGACTTAGGATTTGTTCATGTGGGGCAGAAATGCTGTGGAATGTCCGCTGTTGAAAATTACACAGCATTTCTACATTAAAAAAATCATCAAAATCTGCACCTATAGTATGCATTTTCACACAGCTTTTTATGTGGAAATGCTGCAGAATTCACAGCAGTAAACATTTTGCAGCGTTTCTGTCCACTGTGAACATACTTAAGGAGGAATCGATTGTTGTTGTTGTTAGCAGTCTAGTAGTTCACGACTCTCTGCAATCCTAAAGGTGAGCTCCTCCATGTTTTTCGGTTTTGCACGGATTCTTTCAGTTGTGTGATATCCATGTCATTTGGCAGCCAGGTCCTATTTTGCCACTGATCTTTCCAAGCATTATAGATTTTCCCCTTCAGTGTTATATCGGGTGTTATAGGATTTAGGACGTCTCTGTTTGTTACCTTTGCTGTCCAGGACATACGCAGCAGCTTTTACCAGCACCACACCTCAAATGCACCAATCCTCCTTCTATAAGTTTTGTTCGCAATCCAGCTTTCACATCCATACATGGCTATGGGGCAAACGATGGTTTGCATTACCAAGCGTTTAGTTGCCATACCGATATCCCTACTTTTCAAGATTCTGTTCATATTGAGCATTGTGCTTCACCCCAATCCTATCCTACATTTTATCACTGGCTTAGAGTCTCCATCATGGTCAATTTTTGAGCAATGGAAAATGAAGTCTTGCATGCATTCTATGACCTCATTGTCGATCTTGATTTGAATTTGACCATTTTTTGCAGTTGTCATAATTTCAGTCTTCTTTTAATTCGGGTAGAGGCCATTTTTTTCACTTTCACTTTTAATCTTCCATATCAGCTGCTTCAGACCAGCTTCTGTTTCTGCAAGCAGAGTTGTGTCATCCGCATAATGGAAATTGTTGATGTTTCTGCCACCTATTTTCACAATATCACAGTATTGTTTTCAGATGTGTATTGCGTGCTACAATGACCTTCTCAAATATTTCTTGACATTTTCAATGGCATCTTTACAGTTCTCATCACAATATGTCTTACCAAACATTCATTCCCTTCATCTAATGTGAGACACCTGCAAAGTTCCAGACACACTCTCTACCCCTATATAGTGCCCATCGCGCTTGCCATCCACAGTATGCCAGATGGATATAGTGTTAGACAAACAAGTCCTCAATACAGTGTCAGCCATGGAGGGCCTCCATACAAAGGCAACAAGAAAAGGCTTATGTACACAGTGGTAGCCAAAGTATAACTCTAAAGACAAGCCAATATGCCATTCAGTGTCGTCTACAATGAAAATACAACCCCTCATTGTCAACCATAATGCCCCAGCCACAATAAATATTCATTGGCAGCATATTTCCTCTGTGCTATGGTAAAGTCCTCTGATGCTATTACATAACTGCAACCCAAATTTTTAAAAAATAGGATTGTGCATACTTCTAGTATTTACAAAAGTTTGTGAATTCTTTTGTTGCAGATATATCAGATGTTCACGGTATATCCAAGCAATATTTTTGGCAATATACAATCACAGAATCATAGAATTGTAGAGTTGGAAGGAACCTCCAGCGTCATCTGGTCCAATTCCCCTTGTTAAATATAGCCCTTTAGCAAGCCAGGAGTCAAAACATCAGTCTCCTTTCATAATCCCCCAGCATCATCTCATAGACTCAACCACTAATAATCTAGACCTTCTATTATTCTACATTGGACTCTGATGTTTTCACTATTGGCTTGATAAAGGGCTACATTGCCCTAAATGTTGCTTGAATATACCATGAATCAGAGGCATTATTTGAAGCTCCTGGACCCCAATGCAAAACCTGTAACAGGGCTCCTAACTATAATGCTTTATTCATAGTACTGTATATTGATACCGTATATCGAGAAGAAAGGCCTTTTGGGCTCCCTAAGGCTCCTGGGCTTGGGTGTAACCGCATCCCCTGCATCCCCTATAGGTACGCCAGTGCAATGAACACTCATACTATTGGAATAAAGGAATTCATAAACATTTGCAAATTCAAGATGTATGTGCAATTCTATTTTTTTATTTTGGTTACTTCTGTATATTGTGAGGGTGCGGATGAGGATTCTGCACCATGCACATACCTATTGTGGTAGTGCTGCCAATTTTTGTTTTAAATGACATGAGGGCAACCCATCCACATCCAGCAATATGTACTGTAACTTTCTCTCCAGGTGTTAGTGGCCAATACAGCACAGCACATAATATATATATATATATATATATATATATATATATATATATATATATATATATATATATATATATAGTATATACAGTGGTATAATCTGATGTCAGAATGTTACAATCGCACATTTATTACTAACAGACATCTCAATACACCATTAGAAAGTACTATATTATCTTTTTACATTATATTGTATCATCAGATATATTAATGAATCAACTGCTCAGGTTTTTATGCTGATTAAACTTTTTTTTTTACTAAGAACTTGTGCCTGTTTGGTTAGAAAAAATCAAATTAGTTTCTAGCCCGCTATTACCTAGTATTTGCATAGTGTTCTCAGCAAGAAATATAGATTTAAAGGTTGCATGTGAGGACCCTTATTGATTTAACATTCTAATTCCCTTCCCTTTTTGACTGGTTTTATTGGCCTTATGGAATAATGAGTTCATTATCGTGGCATGCAATGTATCCCTTTGAGTATAAAATTGCTACCACTTCCTGTGCAGCTTTGTAGGTCATCACATAAAGTGTACACAGTAGAAATTTAGAAGACACAGTAATACCCAAACTTTAATCAAACCTAACAAATGAATTTCAGTGAGCCAATCAAGGAGATTAACAAATATGCCAAAACCTTATTTTCCTTTACATTTTATTTTTTCTAAAAGACCAACTGCCTCCAGACAGCTTAACAGTCCTCATTTGTTTAAAGATAGGTAAAGGGGTTTCTGGGACATAAAAAATAAAGTAAAACTAGCTGGAAATGAAGGCAAATTGAATACTCATCTCTGCTGGTGGCTCCCCATGCAGCGCTGCAGACCCAATGTTTGCCACTCAGAACTTGAAAAAGGCGATGGGCGATGATGTACCCTTCATCGTGCACATGACCGCCTCAGCTACTCACAAGCTTCAGCAGCCTTAGAAGAATCATGGATGAAGCCTGTGAGTGGCTGAGCTGCCACGTGTACAATGAATGGCATGTGACAGCCAGCTGCTTCTTCTGGGTTCTGTGTGGCGAGCACTGGGGTGGCAGTGCTAGACAAGAATTTTATGGGATAGGTGAATATTGCATTTTTGTTCATTTTAAGCCCATTTAACTTTTTTATGTCATCAAAAACCTCTTTAAGAAAGGAACTGTCAGGTTGTGCTGCTGGGATCTGTTGTTCTACAGGGTTCCAGGAGCACACCTTCACAGGTGATGGATAATTGATCTGGCTGGGTGTGGAGTTCCTCCTGCCAGCCAATCTCCACGGGTCTTCTGCATATATATACACCAGACCCTCTGCAGGAGGAAGCTGATATCCCTTCACTCTAGGGTTTGTAGTCTTGCATGCCTGTATATTGTTATGTGTGTGAACAGTGTCTTGTCCAGTGTTTGTGCAGGTGGCCAGATATCAGGTGTAGACAGTCCTGTTCTGTGTTTGTTTTATCTTGCATGCTAGCCCTACTCTGTTGGTGTGTGAACTGTGTCCTGTGCTGCTGGACCATGTATCATCTCTAGACTAATGTGGCCCTTAGGTTCCAGTGCAGGGCTGCCTTTATCGAGGCGATCACTCTGCTTACAGGCAGGGTTCTGGTTCATGTTGTCTCGTTAGTGTAGGGACCACAATACACGAGGACCCTTGAAGCTGGGCTCACGGCTTAAGTGACCAAGACCAATTCACAAACTAATTCCTCATATTTATTACAGCTATTCCATCTGCTTATGCGTTTGGGAATGTTTGGTGAGTGTGTTGGCCATTTTTGAGTTCTATGTTATGTCTCTTCGTAAGTTCAGTTTCCCATATACAGTTCAATGTCCCTTTGGTGTTTCAGTTGCATGTCCTTTGGAAACACGATACCACTTCCGCGTCTGTGCTGTGGCGAGGTGCACCCAGTGGATGTAACAGGAACATTTAACATAGGCAGTGGTGTAACTATAGGGGATGCAGGGGATGCGGTTGCACCTGGGCCCAGTAGCCTTAGGGAGCCCATAAGGCCTCTCTTTTCTATATAGATGAGCCCAATACTATGAATTAAGCATTATATTTGGGGGCTCTATTACAGGTTTTGCATTGGAGTCCAGAAGCTTCAATTACACCTCTGCATAGAGGTTATTTATCATCAGAAAATGAAATTCCCAAATTGGTATATCTTCTTTTCTTTTATTTGCATCCCTATATACAGTTTTTTTTCCCAATCACTGGTATGATGGGCAATATGACAGTGGGGAGATTATAAAATCCATATCGGGACATGTTGCAAATTGTATTTCAATTTTAAGACTTAAAATCATTATACATTGTTTCAAAAACTTGGCTTTCTTAGGGACCTGTATGCATTATATGAAGACCCTCAATCTGAACTGTTCTAAATCATTGGTCTTTTTCAACAATGTGAATTTCTTTCAAAGGGGTAATTTGGAACTCCAAGGCCTCAATTCAAAATCCATAACAAGAACTGCTATTCTTCACTTGCAGAAACATTGGCATAAACTGAAAAATTGTTTGAGAGCTCATGGGGCCATTTTTAAACAAGGGGTACCATGTATACATGAACAATTACTACACCAGTGTCCCACTATACAGATCTTTCCATGCTAAAAATACAGCGGCCTGCAGGATAATAAGGAAAAACAGAACAGAATTCCCACAACCCCTGGTAGCCAGTTGCATGGAAAAAGGGGCAACATGGGGGCTTGCAAGTGACCTACTGCTTGTAGTCAAGTGGCATGACAAAAAGGACATCTACGTGCTCTTGACTGTGTGTGCAGACACCTCAGTAGCGGTAAAAGAGAGAGGTGCTGCCATAGACAAAAGAAAACATGTCTGCGTCACAAACCATAATAAATTTATGGGTGGTGTAGACCTGTTCGACCGGGTGCTTCCACCATATAAGAATGTAGCAAACTACCTTACTCAGATCACTAACTATAATGCCTATGTAATTACCAAAAAGTCCCACGGAATGCTCACTTTCCTGCAGTTCCAGGAGCAGTTTGCTGAGCGCCTTCTTTTTGAGATCACCGTATCTTTGCAAGCTTACAAGTCTGAGGAGATATGAAGACTCACATAGCGCCACTTTTTACACCTCATGCCTGCCACTGAGATCAAGAAATACCCTCCAAAAAAGTGTCAGGTTTGCAGCAAACATGGGAGGAGGAGGGATACTCGGTTTTATTACTCCCAACCGGGCCTCTGTTATTACCCCTGTTTTGGGACATACCACACAGTTTACATTATTACTTTTATCTAAGATTTAGAGAATGTCAAAAAGGGGTGTGGGGATTCTTTTTAGGGAGTCAATGTTTTTTCTGAACAAGTGAGCAATGGGGCCTGGAATTTATACAGTTGTGCCCTGAAATCCAATGACTGTTCCCTCCATTATAGGCCTTGCCATGTGTCCAGTAAGCAGATTGATGCTACAACGGGTATGTTTCTGAACACAGGACACACAGGGGTATCAACTTTGCAAATCTTCATTTATATGTGTCCTATGAGCAAATTGGGGCTACAATGGGGAATTGCTGAACACATAAGAACTAGTGCTATAAAATTTGGGGTGAATTTCCCCAGTTTTCCTGCTTAAAACAAAGAAAATATCATAAGAGTGACTTATTTGTGAAAAATAATGAAACTCAATTTATTTTTCACCTGTTTTATAATAATTTTTTGCAAAAAACTGTGGGATCATGATGTCCTGTATAGAGATGAGCGAGTATACTTGCTAAGGCACATTACTCGAGTGAGTAGTGCCTTAGCCGAGTATCTCCCCGCTCGTCTCTAAAGATTCGGGGGCCGGCGGGAGGCGGGGAGCGGCGGGGGAGAGCGGGGAGGAATGGAGGGGAGATCTCTCTCTCCCTCTCTCCCCGCCGCAACTCACCTGTCACCGCGCCGGCCCCCGAGTCTTTAGAGACGAGCGGGGAGATACTCGGCTAAGGCACTACTCGCTCGAGTAATGTGCCTTAGCGAGTATACTCTAGTCCTGTATACACCTAGATAAATGGGCTTCTGGTTTACCTCTATGGTAAGTATCATCATAAACGTATATCTTAAAATTTGGGAGGCACGTTGCTTACCTGTTATGCCTAAACACTCTAACAGTGCCCAGTATGTTCACATTGAGCTTCTTATTCTTCCCAGGAATTTGACTTCAACAATATCTGTGTTTAACCACTGTACATATAGTGTCTTGCTTGGTAATACTAAATTGCCTACATGTATTAAATATTTTGTTGCATTAAACTACACAAATGACTAATCTGTGTTTATATAATGTAATCTTCATTTAATGCAGTTTATCACAAACATAATATGCAATATAAAATGCACATTAAGAATGTAAAGTATGAACTATACTCTAATGATTAAATTAGCAGCAGACAGTAGGATTATGGTTGCACAAAAGCCATTATTTAGGGCAACTATCTGTGAAGACTTTGAAAGACCTATTTCCCCTTAAGGCACTGTACTGAATCACAGGCAAAGCAGTAAACATCTTATTAAACAACAAGTGCAGAAAAGCAAAAGACAGGAGCCTCTAGAGTCATGTTAATTATCTCAGGGTCGGTGTCAGTAAGAAGGCTGTATGGCAGTTTCTAAGGCAGTCAGATGGTAATGCCAACAATTAAACATCCCAAAGGTCTTGCAGTTACAATACTGTCATATTTCAAATGACAGGTAAAACTTATGAACATAGCAACACTAACCTCCTCAATTATATTCAATGTCAACCAGACAATACTGTAATTGTATTCAAATATATAAAATAATCATTTTCTCTTTCTTTCTTGTGAAGGTCTGGAAAAATAATTCAAAAATTTTTTGAAAGCAATTAAACATTGCAGAAGTTACCACCAAGCTGACTACACTCAATATCCACCAAGCTCGACCATACTCAATCGAAAGGTAAAATATTTTTTAATTAGTACCATATTTGTGCCATTTATAAGAGTGTCTGCACGTTGCAGCTAATCTATGGTAACCGTATACAGTTTACTGCTACTTTCATACCGTGCCTGGGCTCACAACTTGAAACTACAGTATGGCAAGTACAGGTGGTGCAGCATGGCGATTAGTGGCAATCTGACTGTGGTTACAGCAGTTTGGATGCAACATGGACAAATACTATAATAAAATGTGATCACCTATTTAATATAAAATAGAAAACTTTTTAGTGTTCAATTATTTTTTTATTGAGCGTTCACAAACTTGTTATGGAGCAAGTAAATAAGCATTCTCATATCACATCAGCAGAATACATTTCTAATACCATAACCATTCTGTATCTTCATTCTCATTGACTTGATAATATATATATATATATATATATATATATATATATATATATAGTAACATAGTATGTAAGGCCGAATGAAGACATTGTCCATCTAGTCCAGCCTGTCTATCCTACTGTGTTGATCCAGAGGAAGGCAAAAAACCCCAAGGCCAGAAGTCAATTAGCCCTTTTGGGGAAAAAATTCCTTCCCGACTCCCTAATGGCAATCAGACTGTTCCCTGGATCAACCCCTAATAGTTCCTACCTGCCTATATACCAGGATTGACACTTAAAATAAAATTTATATCCTGTAATATCCTTCTCCAGAAAGACATCAAGTCCCCTTTTAAACTTCTCTATGGATTTTGCCATCACCACTTCCTCCGGTAGAGAGTTCCACAGTCTAACTGCTCTTACAGTAAAGAACCCCTTTCTGTGTTGGTGATGAAACCTTCTTTCCTCTAATCGTAGCGGATGTCCTCTTGTTACCGTCGTGGTCCTGGGTGTAAACAGATCGCGGGAGAGATCCATGTGTTGTCCCCTCATGTACTTATACATGGTTATTTGGTCGCCTCTTAACCTTCTTTTTTCTAGAGTAAATAGTCCCAATTTGGATAGCCTCTCTGGGTATTCCAGTCCCGTCATTCCATGTATTAGTTTAGTCGCTCTTCTTTGAACCCCCTCAAGCACTGTGACATCTTTCCTGAGCACCGGTGTCCAGAATTGTACGCAGTATTCCATGTGAGGTCTGACAAGTGCCTTATATAATGGAAGGATAATGTTCTCGTCCTTCGCCCCTATACCTCTTTTGATGCACCCCAAGACTTTATTTGCCTTTGCAGCGGCTGACTTGCATTGGTTACTCCAGTTTAGTCTATTATCCACTAATACCCCCAGATCCTTTTCCATATCACTTTTCCCTAGTGGTACCCCATTAAGTGAATATTGGTAACATCCGTTCCTCCTGCCCATGTGCATAGTCTTACATTTTTCAACATTGAACTTCATTTGCCATTTTTCTGCCCAAGCCCCCAGCTTATCCAGGTCCGTTTGTAGCCGCACATTGTCCTCCGTTGCATTAATTATATTGTATAATTTTGTGTCATCTGCAAATATTGATATTTTGCTGTGCAGCCCCTCTATCAGGTCATTGATAAATATGTTGAACAGAGTGGGGCCTAATACTGAACCCTGTGGCACCCCGCTAGCGACTGTGGTCCAATCAGAGTACGAACCATTTATTACCACCCTCTGCTTTCTATCGTTGAGCCAATTTTTTACCCACTTACACACGTTTTCGCCCAGTCCGAGCTGCCTCATTTTGTATATTAGCCTATTATGTGGCACGGTGTCAAAGGCTTTAGAGAAGTCCAGATATACAAGATCAATAGATTCTCCCTGGTCCAGCTTAGAGCTTACTTCATCGTAGAAACTGATCAGATTTGTCTGACATGAGCGACCCTTCATGAATCCATGTTGGTGAGGAGTTATTCCCTTAATCTCCTTGAGGTACTCATCGATTGCGTCTCTCAGAATCCCCTCGAAAATTTTTCCCGTTACTGAAGTGAGACTTACTGGCCTGTAGTTACCAGGCTCACTTTTGCTCCCTTTTTTGTAAATTGGGACCACGTTGGCAATGCGCCAGTCCAATGGTACTACTCCGGTCTTGATAGTGTCTAGAAATATTAGGTATAGCGGCCTAGCTATCTCGTCACTTAGTTCCTTTAGTATCCTTGGGTGTAATCCATCTGGGCCCGGTGATTTATCAATTTTAGTTTTCTTTAGACGCTTCCGCACCTCCTCCTGCGTTAGGTATGAGATATTTTGTGAGGGGTTCGTTTTATTCCCCTGCATCTCGTATGGCATTTCCTTTTCTTTGGTGAACACACTTGAGAAGAAACTGTTTAGTAGATTTGCTTTCCCTTCGTCATCATCAATGATTTCTCCTGCATTGTTTTTTAAAGGGCCAGCGCTCTCCCTGCAAATCCTTTTGCTGTTTATGTAGTTGAAAAATAGCTTCGGGTTGTTTCTGCTCTCTTTTGCGATCCGTCTTTCTGCTTCCTCCTTGGCAGTTTTGATCGTATCTTTGCATATTTTGTTTTTTTCCCTGTATGATTTTAGCGCTTCTTCGCTGCCTTGTTGCTTTAGTAGTTTGAACGCTTTCTTCTTTTCGTTTATTGCCCCTCGTACCGTCTTGTCGAGCCACATTGGTTTCCTTTTAGTTGAGTTTCTTTTATTTTTAAAGGGAATGAACTGCTCACATGAGGCGATTAGGATCCTTTTGAACTTTTCCCATTTTTCCTCCGTACTGATATTTTTGAGGATGTTGTCCCAATTAATGTTACCGATAGTAGTTCTAAGCTCATCAAATTTTGCTTTACTAAAGTTTAGTTTCTTTGTCACTCCCTGATAAGGCTTCCTATTGATTGACAGCTGGAAGTTGATTATATTGTGGTCGCTGTTCCCCAAGTGCCCCTCAACCTGCACCCCCTTTATACGTTCCGGTTTGTTAGTTAGCACTAGGTCCAGAATGGCTCTCCCTCTTGTTGGTTCCTGCACAAGTTGGTTCAGGTAATTGTCTTTAATTACTCTCAAGAACTTATCACCCCTGTGAGATTTGCAGGTTTCGTTCTCCCATGTTATATCTGGGTAATTAAAGTCCCCCATGATAATTACTTCGTTTCGTTTTGACACCTCTTCTATCTGCCTTAGTAGTAAGTCTTCAGTTTCTTCTGTTGCTTTTGGTGGTCGATAGAAGACCCCTATCAGGATTTTGTTATTTTTTCCTCCCTGAATTTCTACCCACAGAGATTCCACCTGTTCGTCTCCTACCCCTATATCCTCCCGTAGCCTCGGCTTCAAGTTCGATTTGACGTACAGACATACCCCTCCCCCTTTCTGGTTCCTTCGGTCTCTTCTGAAGAGATTGTACCCCTGCAAATTCACCGCCCAATCGCACTTATCATCAAGCCATGTTTCAGTAATTCCGACCATATCATAACTTTCATCAGTCATTTTTGCTTCAAGCTCGCCCACTTTACCGATCAGACTTCGTGCATTCGTGATCATACAATTTATTTCATTTTTTTTGTTTTTTAAATTTGTTTTGTTGCTATTCGTACTTATGGCTGATCTATCAGTTCTAACTGTACTAACCCCACCCCCTGCTCGTCCCCCATTCCCTTTGCTTGGACCCAGATCGCTAATTACACTGGCTACCCCACTATTTCTCATTTTACCCTCCCCCCCAGTCCCTAGTTTAAACACTCCTCCAGCCTTCTAGCCATCTTTTCCCCCAGCACAGCTGCACCCTCCCCATTTAGATGCAGCCCGTCCCTACGGTAGAGCCTGTAGCCGACCGCAAAGTCAGCCCAGTTCTCCAGGAACCCAAATCCCTCCTTCTTGCACCAACTCCGGAGCCACTTGTTTACCTCCCTAAGATCCTGCTGCCTTTCTAGTGTGGCTTTAGGTACAGGTAGTATTTCCGAGAAAACTACCCTGGAGGTCCGCGCCCTGAGCTTGGACCCTAAGTCCCTGAAATCATTTTTGAGGGCCCTCCATTGACCTCTAACTTGTTCATTGGTGCCAACGTGCACCATGACTGCTGGATCCTCACCAGCCCCTCCCAGTAATCTGTCAATCCGATCCGCGATGTGTCGAACTCGAGCGCCAGGAAGACAACACACCGTTCGACGATCCCGGTCTTTATGGCAGATTGCCCTCTCTGTCCCCCTAATAATTGAGTCCCCCACCACTAGAACCTGTCTAGCCTGCCCTGCGCTCCCCGTCCCCGTCTCACTGGAGCAGTCATCCCCCTGGCGTTCAGAGGGCGTGTCGTGCTGCAGCGGTGCTGGCTCTGTAATGGCATCCCCCTCATCTGCCAATCGTGCAAACTTGTTGGGTTGTGCCAGTTCAGGACTAGCCTCCCTGGTTCTCTTCCCTCTATCCCTCCTTCTTTCTGTCACCCAGCTGACTGCCTGCTCCCCCTGCACTTCCGTACTACCATCCGCCCCCGCCTCTACCCCAGCGAGTGCCTGCTCAGTGAGCACCAAACTCCTTTCCATGATGTCAATGGCTCTCAGTGTTGCCAGTTGCCCATTTAGATCCAGAATTTGGGCTTCTAAATTTGCAACGTGCATGCATCTTGCGCAACAGTATTCTTGACTTCAATATAAACTTCTAAAACAAGAACTTAGACTAGAGAAAACAGGGACGGTGGGGAGGGGAGGATTGAAGGGGGAGGAAGGGGGGGGGGAGTAGGATCCGCAATCATTTCTGCATTTTTATCACTTTATTTATTATCTGTCTTTCTACAATACTCCAACCAAGATTGTATGAAGAAAATATTTTACAGAGGCGTTTCACAATGTGCTCCTCAGAATAAAAATTGAGATATACCATATATTAATTATATCCTAAGTACAAAATTTTCCAAACAGAAGTGGTTCAACCAGGGCCCCCAGACCTCCATAAAATTCTTAACTCTGTCATTCCTGTAGGCATGAAGCTTTTCATAAATACAGTGTTCTGAGATCAGTTGGATTATTTCAGTTATTGTGGGAGTATGGCTGATTTTTCAATTCCTCGCTATTAGTAGCTTAATTGAGAGAAGCCCATGTGTGTATGTCTACTGCCTGCAATGGGAAATGTTAAAAATATCTGAAACAAATGACCATCTAAAAAAAGATCATTGGTTAAAAATTTTGTTTGGTTGACTGAGTGCTTTAAGACTAGTGGCTACTGTTAGCATTCATAATATTCAATTACTTAGAGGTAATTACCCTACTAAACTTGCCAGTCCAGTTACAGCCCAACAATTTGCTCTAAAATATAAGCTTTAGTGGCGCTCATGTAATAGCATCCTTGTAGTTCAATTTTTAGCACAAATTTCCTATAAAGGACCAGCTTATAGGCCCTGATATCCTGGGTGCCAAGGGGGATAATGAAGTACTTAGTCTTGGCCAGATTATTTAGGAACAAGGCTGAGGCCTTAGTCAGACGGGCGTTTTTTCGCGCGATTTGCGGATCGCATGACGGATGCGCATCCGCAAATCGCGTGACCGGTGCCCGAAAATCGCCCGAAAATTTGCTCCTAGCCGCGTTTCATTAGAAACGGGCCGGAGCTGTCCAGCGCATTGCATTCCCGGCTCTATTGAAAGCAATGCGCTGCGGGCGAGTGTGGGATGAATTGTCGGGAAGGGCTTAAATATACAAGCCCTTCCCTGCAATTCATCCAGAAAAGTGTTAAAATAAAAAAAATATACATACTCACCTGCTTCCGGCAGCCGGAGTTCCCCGCGGCCGGCCTGCAGTGGGTGTGAAGGGGGTGTGAGTCAGACCTGCCCCCTGATTGGCTCAGCGCTGAGCCAATCAGAGGCATGTCTGACTCACACCCATTCATGAATTCATGACGCGCGAAAAAACGCCCGTCTGACTAAGGCCTAAGGCCTCAGTCACACCGGCGCATCGGCACCCGTACACCGGCGCCGATGGGCCCGTGTGACTGCAGGAAGGAGACGGCCGTACCTAAAGACGGCCGTCTCTCTGCAGCGTCGGATGAAAGAACATGTGACCGGCAATGAGGCCGGTCACATGTTCTTTCCTCTGACGCTGCAGAGAGACGGCCGTCTTTAGGTACGTCTGTCTGCTGGTGTCAGTCACACGGGCGCATTGGCGCCGGTGTACGGGTGCTGATGCGCCCGTGTGACTGAGAGGCCTAAGGGTGCATTTACACAAGCGAATACAATATTTGCCCAAGAAACTCGGACCGAAATTGCACTTGCAAATCTGCATTTCTCCATGCAAGTGTCATGTGTCTTCCATGTGCGTGAAAATCACATGTATTTTAAATAGGAAAATCTAAAAATCTGACATGCATGAAACTTGCATGTATATGAGTACAATGTGAGGGCTGTGCGATTTTTTTTTTTTTTTTTTAACTTGCCTATAGGAAATATTGGATAAGTTGTCAGTGTAATTGAGACAAATTGCAAATGTAAATAGACCCATTGCAAATAATGGGTTCTGTTTTTGAGTGAGTTTTATGCATTTCACAGTGCAGAAAACTCACACAATAAAAATTGCTTTTGTAAATGCACCGTAAAGAATCAGTGAGATGAGCGTCTTTATTTTCGGACCTATGTACGCAAAAAAAAAAAAGTGCTCCATACATTAGCAAAATCCTTGTGACCATGGCTCCGTGCCCATTGCTTTCAATGGGGCGGTGCTGCGGCCGGTGGCCCCATTAAAAGCAATGGGATGCAGGCAACCCCCGCGATGACTTTCAGGGAAGGGCTAAAAATAAAAGCCCTTTCCTGAAAATCATCCCTAGCTGCTTGAAAAAAATATTTATATACGCTCACCTCTCCGCCGCTATTGGGGCTCAGGCGCATCTTGTCCCCGGCAGTGTTCTGAAGCTCTTTCAGTCCTGAAAGGACTTATCTGATTGGCTGAGCGCTGGCTCTGATTGGCTGAACACGGGGACCGATCACAGGCAGCGTTCAATTTTATTTTAATGAATGGCTGAGTGCTGCCTGTGATTGGCTGAGCACTCAGCCAATGATATAGGGATGATTTTCAGGGAAGGGCTTATTTTTTAAGCCCTTCCTCTACAATCAGTGCGGGGGTTGCCTGTATCCCATTGCCTTCAATGGGGCAGCTGCAGTGCTGGCCCCATTGAAAGAAATGGGAGAACATTGTGCTCCTATGCCATAGCTGTGACAGCTGTTGCAGGGGATTCCGTCATCCCCGCGGGAGACCCCTTGTCACTGAACACTGTGACAGCACTGTCACAGTGTTCAGTGATGAGTGGACTCCCCACGGGAATATTTTATGCGCAGCACAGACCTTGCCGCTGCACTGGTGTCCTATCTTTTGCAAGTGAAGGCATTTTGCGCCTGTAAAAGATGGACATCTGAACACTACATCGGGAACCAATGGTTCTATCAGACGCACTTTTTTGTGCCTAAGGCCTCATTCAGAAGAGCATGGTTTTTTGCGCACCTATAAGCACAGAAAAAGATGCGCTCCTCACTTATGCAGAAAACGTGTGAACAGTGAAGTTTGCGCATGAAACTTTGCCTGTTTCCTGGAGTAGCTGCTCCATGAAGGTCCCCTCATCACTGAACACTGTAACAGCACTGTCACTGTGTTCAGTGATGAGGGTACTCCCCACGGGGATAAAAGAAGCCCCTGACACAGCTGTTACAGCTGTGGCAGAGGAACCTGATGCTATCCCATTGCTTTTAATGGCAGTTCCGGCCCCATTAAAAGCGATGGGATAGCAATGGGGTCCTCTGCCACAGCTGTGATAGCTGTGATAGTGGATTCTTTCGTCCCCGCTGCAGTCCCATCATCACTGAACACTGTGACAGTGTTGTCACAGTGCTCAGTGATGACGGGACCTTAATGGAGCAGCTGCTTCACTGAAACTTTGCATATTCACGCATTTTCTGCATAAGCGAGGAGCGCATTTTTTTCACAGCCACAGGCGCGCAGAAAAACACGATCATTTGAATTAGGCCTAAGGGCTCCTTCACATGGGCATATTTTATGTGTTATTGTGAGCGAAAAAATTGTGCACACAATTCACAGATTTCAATGGGTTTGTTCACACTTCCTTTTTTGCACGGGCTTTTCACTGGAATAAGAACACATTTGGAACTAATTAGGCTACATAGCCATTCAAACTGGGGCATGGTTCTGTCCATTGCTCAAAAAACCATTCCCTGCGGGAGCAAAAGTTATGGTGGAGTATGCCAATATGGGTACAAAAAGGCCTCAATCATAGTGCAAATATGTTGTGTAGAGTCGTGTGCAATTGCGCATACACTAGTGTGAAGGAGCTCTAAGGCAGCACATAGATTCAACGTGCCAGGTGAAGGATGGTACAGCTATAACTCTGCTGATATATATTACCTGAAACTGTCATTTCATAGGTGGGATTGCTCTAACCACAAGGTAGGAAAGTCATCGAGAAAATTCCTTTTGGTTTTACTGTTCATTTTACTACAGGCTGTGCACTGTCTACAGAACTGGGGACTTGATATGATTTCTTATTGAACAATTCTTGCTCAGAAATCATTTCTATAGGGTTAATTGATTTTTGTGCTACTCCAAAAAAATGCAAAAACAGGCTCACAGTAGATGTTTTCTTTCCTTATTCCCTTTTTGTTTTAATAGTTATGCATATCTTTCCATTACTCAAAGAATTCAACAGAACCAATATATCCAACATATGCTAGATTGTACTACAATAAAATAAATTGAGTGTAAGGGTGCCCACCCACTAGCGTTTTTTTACTGCGAAATTCGCAGCGTTTTTTTTTTTCTGCAGGGGTCCTTGGGCTATGGGACATGCAAAGCTAAAATCGCGATCGCACAAAATCGCGATATCGCAGTAAATCGCGATTTTGCGCGATCGCGATTTTTACATTACAGGTCCCATAGACCGCCTGCAGAAAAAAAAAACCTGCGAATTTCGCAGTGAAAAAAAACGCCAGTGGGTGGGCACCCTTATTGAAGAAATAAATGCTTATTTTATAGTGCCCACTACAGTGTTGCTCCCTGTTTCCACACTGCTCAGTAGTATACAATGGACTGCTGTATGATTGATAGCTTGACTCCGAAACTGCTGGTCATGTTACGCCAAAGTGCTGGGTCAAGAAATCACTGCACAGAAGACTGTAAAGCAAACATTGCAGACACACATTACATATGGTATATGTGTGCTGTGACTATACTTTAAAGGCGGGAGGTCTGTAATGAATTAATAAAGCATGAGGTAATAAATACATATAAAATGACGCTGTCAACAATGAGTCTTCTCCATGCATGGATATCTTCACTGGGATATCATACAAAAATAATGTTTGCATACATATACCAGAAGACTAAGACTGAAAGAATTCTTTCATGATAAAGAGGACACAGGCCTTTCAAGCACACAAACACAGGATAAACTTGGGGCCAAAAAGAAGTCTGATTGGACGCCCCCTCCTGGCCGGAGTCGCACTTTGGACAAATACATAGACTCCTTTAGGCATGCAGTGCAATCCACTATACTGGACAAGCATGGAAGTGAAACATTTAATATCAACATGCAGGAAAGAAGGGCCATCCATGCACTTAAGAGCAACAAGGTAATCACAATTAAGCCTGCAGATAAGGGTGGTGCTATAGTCCTCATGAACACATCGGACTACAAAAAGGAAGCAAACAGACAGCTGACGGACACCAGATACTACACCAAACTGAATCAAGACCCGACTCAGACATATGTGAGGGAATTGAGAAGGGTCATTAGAAGCCTGTCTGTGGGCTCCACAAAACTTCTGGACTTGATACCGGAGAACCCCAAGGTGGGGACATTCTACATGCTTCCAAAACTACACAAAGCTGGCAACCCAGGAAGACCGATTATCTCAGGTGTGGGAACCCTCACTGAAGGAATCTCAGGATGGGTGGAAGGCATCCTCAAACCACTGGTGAGAAACACAACCAGCTACCTGCAAGACACCACGGACCTACTGAACAAACTGTCAACCGTAGGTCCCCTCCCCAATGGCACCATCCTGGCCACTATGGATGTGGAATCCTTGTATTCCAACATCCCACACGAGGATGGACTGACTGCCTGCCAGGCGCACCTTGAGGCCAATGGGGTTGCCTCTGATGCAGTGCTGCAACTCACAAGATTCATTCTCACACACAATTATTTCTCCTTTGGCAAAGAGAAATTCCTGCAACTCACGGGGACTGCCATGGGCAGTAAAATGGCACCGCAATATGCCAACCTTTTTATGGCAAAACTGGAGAGTGACTTTCTGGCCTCTTGCCCCAGCAAACCATTGGCCTACTTCCGCTACATTGATGACATCATGATCATCTGGACCAACACCGAACAAGAATTAATAAAATTCCATGAAAGATTCAATGCATTCCACCCCACCATAAACCTGACATTAAACTACTCGCATACAGAAATCAACTTTTTGGACACCACCATAAAGATTTCAAATAACTCAATACAGACATCCCTGTACCGAAAACCGATTGATCGGCCCACATACCTCAGATGGGACAGTTTCCATCCTAAACACATCAAAAAGTCCATTGTCTACAGCCAGGCCATCAGATACAACCGGATCTGCTCCAACCCAACAGACAGAGAGGAACATTTGTACCATCTTAAAAGAACATTTATAAATCAGGGCTACCATCCCACCTCAATTGATGACCAAATCACCAGAGCCACCAGGATACCCAGAAGTCAACTACTCCAATACAAGGAGAAGGAAAGAAACAATCGTGTGCCTCTAGTAGTGACCTACAATCCGCAACTAGAGGTACTAAGGAAAACCGCAAGAAAACTCCACCATACCCTGCACAAGGATGACCGTCTGAAAACCATATTCCCGGACCCTCCGCTTCTGTGTTACAGGCAACCCCCTAACTTGAGGAACTTTATAATCAGGAGTGCATTACCCTCTGACACACAAAAAGGAACTTATCCCTGTAATGTAAGGAGCTGTAAGACCTGCTCACATGTACTGACTGCGGACAGGATACGGATCCCCAACACACAGCAGGACTATAAGATCCCTGGGACATTCACATGTTCCTCGTCCAATGTTGTGTACCTAATCATGTGCAGTAAATGTCCTGTTGGGGGTCTTTATGTTGGAGAAACAGGACAGAAACTCAAAGCCAGGATGAGATCTCATCGCCACACGATTGAACACAGAAAAAGAGAATTACCTGTGGCCGAGCACTTCTCTAACCATGGACATAACATAGGAGATATGAGAGTTTTGATATTGAAGGGTGGTTTCAAGTCACAAAACCACAGAAGAATTTGGGAATATAAATTGATAACAACCTTTGACACGCTGAATACTGGGTTAAATTATTCCCCAGGATTTATGCGTGAATGGGAAGTGTGAGACTTGATTGCACAGATAAGACCCCCATCAGCAGTAATTCAGGCACCATAAACTTTCACTCCCTTATCAGTATTTAGCTAAAAATGTTTGTGTATCTCTTATAACAATTCGAGCCTGTTGACCTTTTCCTCCCCTCCAACAGTAATTTAGAGACCATAAAACTTTCACTCCGCTATCAGTGCCTAGACAAAAAAAGTTTGTTTTCTGTTTTGCAGAACTCCTTTTAAGTGCGAACCAATCACATCCATATCTGTGCCTTGTCATAAGTATGTATGTTATAAGTGTGTATAAATATGCATGCCTCTTCAGATCCAATCCATTTAAGCCGGAAGAAGTACCCTGCGTTGGTACGAAAGCTCGCTATTATTACATCATGTATTTTTGTTAGCCATTAAAAGGTATCATATCTACAAGATTACGTCGTTTCTCTTGCTGAGAACAATCACATTTTACCAGAATTAAAAACTGTAAATAAAAGAAGATGGGTCACATATAGAGATGAGCAAGCACCAAAATGCTCGGGTCCTCGTTGCTCGAGTCGTGCTTTCCGAGATGCTCGAGGGTTCGTTTCGAGTAACGAACCCCATTAAAGTCAATGGGCGACTCGAGCATTTTTGTATATCAGCCATGTTCCACTAAGGTTTTCATTGGTGAAAATCTGCAAAACCCAAGAAAGTGATGGAAGCGACACAGAAACGGATAGGGCAGGTAAGCGGCAACATGCTGGGCTGCATTTCAGGTTCCCAGGTCCCACTATTCAGCCACAATAGCGGCAAGAGTGGCCCCCCCCCAACAATTTTTACTTCAGACAAACCCTCATTAGTAAGCCACACCTTAGCTAAGCACCACACTACCTCCAACTAAGCACAAGCACTGCCTGCGGGACACACCCCTGCCTCTTCTCCTGGGTTACATGCTGCCCAACCCCCCCGCACAACCCTGCGTCCGCAGCGCACACAAACGTGCCCTTGCGCAGCCCTCAGCTGCCCTCATGCCACACGCTGGCCTCATAGCCACACCACCCTCATGTCTATTTATAAGTACGTCTGCCATGAGGAGGAACCGGAGGCACACACTGCAGAGGGTTGGCAGGGCCAGGCAGCGACCCTCTTTGAAAGGGGGGGGGAGGTGATAGCCCACAATGCTGTTGAGAATTGATAATAGATTGACATTCCATCTTCATTCCAATCCTTTGCCACCTCTGTCAGGAGCTGCAAACGTGGGCATAAAGGGGAGCCTGTTGCCAGCCCAGGACTTCTACACATCTCCACAATGCAGCAATACTCGGTGTGGGCAGTATATGAGCGGGCCCTGGGTCAGCCTCTGTCCCAGCAAACACCTTGTGTGGCCCAAGGTGCTGCAAGTGACATAGCAATGGGGACTCCATGTGTCCACACACTACTCATTCTGTTTGGGTGTCGGATACCTCATCGACAACGCAAGGGGTAAACCATCTGCACTCTGCACCCTACCCAAGTCTGTCAGTGTTTTGGGGACCGACAGGTACAACTCCGCTATGGCAAGTCTGTGTGCACCCGCAGCATGTTTGGCTAGCAGGAACACACAGATGGTACAGAAAGAAATCCCATTGCAGTGCCCCGGTTAGCTGAGGTTATGTGAGAGGGAATACATGTTGGCTGCGGCCCACACGCCATGCCAGTCTGGGTTTTTTTTTTGGCCATGTAGGTAGAACACCGCGATGGGAAGACTTAGTGCACCCATAGTATACACAGACCCCTGTAATATTTCGGTAGCAAAGGTATAAGCTGACCCCAGTAACAGTTATGTTGCAGAAGTCTAGGGAGACCCCAGTAACATTTCTGTAGTAACAGTATAGACAGACCCCAGTAACATTTCATTAGCAGAAGTATAGGCAGACCCCTGTAACATTTACGTGCCAGCAGTATAGGCAGACCCCTGTAACATTTATGTGGCAGCAGTATGGGCAGACCCCAGTATCATTTCTGTAGCAGCAGTATAGGCAGACCACACCACCATTTCTGTTGTTGAAGTATAGGCAGACCCCAGTAACATTTTTGTAGCAGATGTATACGCAGACCCCTGTATCATTTCAGTAGTAACATTATAGACAGATCCCAGTAACATTTCTGTAGCAGAAGTATAGGCAGACCCCTGTAACATTCAAGTGGCAGCAGTATACGCAGACCCCTGTAACATGTAAGTGGCAGCAGTATAGGCAGACCCCTGTAACTTTCTCGTAGCAGAAGTATAGGCAAGCAGGCAGACCCCTGCAAAATTTCTGTAGTAATAGTATAAGCCAACCTCTGAAACATTGGGATACCATGAGCGTAGGCGAAAGCTGGAAAAATTAGTTGGATAAGAGTGTAGCCGTAGGCCCGAAAAATTAGTGTACCAAGAGTACAAGTGTACCTCTGAAAAATTTATCAACTGAGAGGGCAGGTGAAACCCATAAACATTTTTTAAAGATACAGCTCCCTGTTGCTTAATTTGTAACAGAGCCTGGAGGCAGCCCTGTTGAAAAAATTGGTTCATGTTACAGTCTCAATACTTTTGAAACTTAGAAAAATTGTAAAAACATTGGTAGATGTAGAGCCTTTTGGGCCGCAGAAAAATTGGCCGTTCAGCGCGATGACATGTTGTTTCTGGAGGAGGAGTGGCAGGAGGAGGACTAATGTCAGAGACAGATTGACAAAGATAAATGGCCCGTTTTCCCGGTGATACAGAAGAGTACTTTTATAATTATGCAATTAGTGGCGTGCAGTTGGAGGCTGACAGCGGTTATGTTACGCACACTGCAGTCCGCAAAAAATTATATGCTTGGCTGCAAAAAGGCCTAGCTGGTTAATAGTGAGCCACTACAACAGTAATGCACATGCTCACGCTAAAAAAATAGTAACCAACAAATGCACCCTTGACCTCCTCTGCAAAGAAACATTAACTGTCCCTGCTTCTCTCCTATGCTACTGTGAGATTTAAGCCTCTTCACTTGGGCTACAACATCGCGAGATTCTGTAGTGATGCGACATCACTGCAAAACACATGTATGTAATGCACATGGTTTCCAATGGGTTCTTTCAAGCTACAAAACATCTCTCATGTGAAAGAACCCATTGGAAACCATGAGCTTTACTTAGATGCATTTTGTAGCTATGTTGGATCGCTACAAAATCTTGCAATTTTGTAGCCCGTGCGAAAGAGGCCTTAGGAAGAGCTGGCATGCTTCAGAAATCGAGTTATACTTGGAGCCTTTGGGGTCAATAATACAAAGTGCACAGAAACATAGTAAGATGTAAAATGACAATTAAACGTATAACAGATTTCACCATGCAATGTAATACAAGCAATGTGATATCTATTTTTCATTTTACTAATAATAAAGAATCAGAGTATGCTCAACAATATGTAACAACCAGAGGTCAGGATACATGCAGTCAGGTCGAGACACTTGTCCTTATTACAGATGCATAGACGAGTGTAGAATATGCTATTGTTCCTGAAGCCTATAGTTGACTCTATAAGAGCTCTTACTGGTCTGTTTCACTATCTTGAGGCCCATTTAGACTCAGCAATTATCACTCAAAATTCGTTATAATGATCAAAAGTGAGCGATGGTTTTGCCTTTAAAGACGGCCATTTTAACCTAATGAAAATCTTTGGAAAATGTACATAGCGGCAGGGCATTTTATTCGTTAGTATTACCATTATGTAGTGTTTGCATTAAACAATAAATAAACGATAATTGAGCAATAGTTTGTTTGAAGGTGTGTGCATTAGTGAAGGGAAAAAAATTTACTTCTTTGTATTGACTCCTGAAAACTGTGGGTGTGCTTACCTTGTCTTTACAAAAACCTAGCTGTTTAGAAGTGACATTAGAAATGTACACCCTGCCATACGATTAAACACTCCCCTCAAATCGCCGAATGAATGTCATTTAAACCAAACGAAAAGCGAATTGAAAGACAATGATGAACGAATAGGTAATGAAAAATGCACGATGTGCGCATGTTTACACACAACGATCATCGCTCAAAAGATGGCTTTCGAGTGAATTTTGAGCAATAATCGTTGAGACTAAATGGTCCTTTAGTTTCTCTGCTATTCAGTGATATTATTGCTATACCTCAAACAGTCCATAATATGTACTCCTATGATATTCATAATGCTTAAATTATATACGGTATTATGTTTACTTTTCTTACTGGTTTTCTACAGGGATTTTCGTTTATTATGCTTTCTGTTCATACATGCACTTGTGTTTCTCTGTGCCATTGATATGCTTATCTGTAGTATTTTTTGTATTCATTCCTTTATTTTATAATTTAAAAAAAACTAATTTTAATTAGAAAGAAATATTATTTGCAAGTCTCACAATATGTGGCAGGTGGTCTAATATAGAGCTCAGCTTGACCACTACTTTTCAACACAAATTGGAGCCATCAAAATACTAACAACCACCTGTCTGTGAGTGATGTGTGAGTGAGTGACTGTGTGAGTCACACGTGATGATGTAACCATTATGTGATGGGTCACCAGGGCTCTGAGCTCCGCCCCTGATCAGATGATGGTGACATCATCACAGGTCCTAAAACATGCAGAGCCTGACAGCAGCTGGTTGCTTACAGGACCTGTGATGAGCAGGGGTGGAACTCAGAACCCAGGGGACTGATCACATGACAGTGAAATCATCACAGATCTTGTAAGCACATGGCTGCCATCCGGCTCTGCTGATTTAAGACCTGTGACCAACCCCAATCCCTTTCACTAGATTATATTAGTAAGTGACATATTGCACTAGTGGAAACACTTGTACAAATTGATCAATATGATTTAGTGGGCCTTACTATAATAATCTGCCTTATTGGCAGGTGACTTTTACTCTATTTTCTGTATAGGACTATGGTGACGGGCATCTTGTCTTTGCTGCAGAGATATGCTTTACAGCAGCCTCATAGGCCATTCCCACAATGGACATAAGCTTAGCCATTGACTTGAATGAGAAACTGTTCTAGGCATGTTCTGTAATCTGTGCAGTGGTCATTGTGCATGGAAGGGGAGTAGATAGGATCCACCAATCACAATAGCTGATGGCCAGCTTGTGCTATCTATATATAGGTGCTACATTTCATTGTAAACCTGCCTGTGATGCTAAGGATATGAGTGCTGAAATTTTTTTTAGACATAACGGGATTATTGTTAGGCTTAGTGGTCAATGTAAAAGCTGCAGGATATTCTTTTTTGTAATATAGATTGTGTCATCAAAAAAATGAAAGACAAAAAAAAAACAAAAAAACAAAGGTTCTGAAAGTGGCATTATCTTTTCAGACAACTTCTGCTTATCTAATAGCAGAATAGTAAACTTGTTGTTGTTCTATTACATCAAATTAAATTCCAGCCCCTCTGCAATCCATAGTTCGTTGTTAGGTACTGAGCTTCTGTATTAACGGGGACTCTACGATGTGAGGGATGGACTGTCTTCACAGGCAGCTACTGTGCCCTCAGAGTGACACATCTTAAGACACTATGTCTACAATCAGCCCACCATCGCTGCCTCTCCTGCTATTACAGTGTGTGTGTGTGTATTTGTAAGTGTGATAAAGTGTACACATTATATTGGGTTTTCTAACCATTTGGCTAAAAACTCTCAATGCCATAATCATCCTCATAATGCAGAGGGGCAGGCATTCAGATACTGCCTCCTTGTTGATTGGACTAAAGGCAGAGCAATGCAGCATGGGAAGTAAGGGATAGGAAGTAAAGGACAATGTACTACTGGCAGAATATTAGGCTTGCTACATGCTGCCTGCCTAAAAGTGGATTGTACACAGCAGGACAGCAGAAAAATGGGGGAAACAGTCTGAAAATCAGAGCTTAAAAGCATGAAATGGTGCAAACAGCAAATGAGTGAGTAAGGAGAACCTGGCCTAATTTAGAAACCTTGTTGAAAACTCAGGTATGTTTTAAAGCTATGTTTAAAATAAAAACTTGATTTATACAATAGGCCATTTTTAAAAAACATATTCCCATTAAAAAAAATTTCTGCGCCAGTTTATGACCTTGCAAAAGCTTTTTAATGACATGAGATAATTTGACTATGATAACTTTCTGGGACCAGACCATCTGTAGCTGAAGTCCTTTATAGTGTCTGCTTGCCTGAAGATGGGGATGGGGATAATATTCATAAATCAGATTGCTCCTCATAAGGGAATAGTAGTTTCTGATATGTTTTAACTCATATTTTTTATATATGACTATAGTAAAGTCAGTGTTCATTAGTTCTTCATTTATGTGCATCTCCGAGACCCTGTAATTCTGTTTCCTTTTATCTTGAAAACAATTGTGTTCTATCATCTGCTTCAACTTTTCAGTAAAATATATTATCTGATAGACACCCTTTCCTTACATTGATCTTATCTTTGGTACTATTTAAGTGTTCAGCAAATATAGTCGAGAAGTTTAATTGATCTAGAATTTTGAAAGCAAATGCTCTTAACAGAAAATAATGTTCATAATAGGGAATACATAAATAAAAAGATTAATACATATATCAGTTAAAATTAGAGATGAGCGAACGTGTCCGTAACGGACACATCCGCACCCGGACACCGGCTTTAGCGAACACTGGAGTGTTCGCGCGTAAGTGTCCGGGTGCCGCCGGGGGGCGGGGAGATGCGCGGCGGCGCGGGCGGCAGTAGCGGGGAACGGGGGGGAGCCCTCTCTCTCTCCCTCTCCCCCCCGCTCCCCGCCGCACCCCCCCGCGCTGCCACGGCGGCCCCCGAACTTTTTCGCCCGAACACCGAGGTGTTCGCAAAGTTCGGTGTTCGGGCGAAAAAGGGGCGGGGCCGAACGTGTTCGCTCATCTCTAGTTAAAATATTAAAACTGCTGACAGCAACACTACCTGTCAAGAGGTGGGATATATTAGGCAGCAAGTGAATAGTCAGTTTGTGATGTTGATGTGTCAGTAGTAAGCAAAAAGGGTATGAGGAAGGATCCGAGTGACTTTGATGAAGGTCAAATTGGCTAGAAGACTACGTTAGAGTAACTCCAAAATAGCAGGTCTTGAGGGGTCTTTACAGGTTTTGACTTAGCCTCCATTTCCCTTAAAATTAATGTGATGTGTTAGAAAAAGAAGTCCCCATCCTGCAACTTTCAGGAGTTAAAGAATCATCTGCTGATGTGATGCTACCACGGGACACCTTAAAAGGTTTTGTAGCATTCATGCCTTGATAAGTCAGAGGAATTTAGAATATTAAATTATGGCCTTGCTGGTTTACAGTCTTAGGCCGATCTCACACGATCGGATTTGAATTGCAGATTTTGTAATCGCCGTCCGCGCGGACGATCCAAGGTAAAACACGGACAGTGAAAGGCATCTAGTTTCACATTTTCCTTCATACTCGTGGGTACGAATTGCATATTCCACAAGTGGAATGATCTATTTTTATGTGGATTCCACACGGACGGGCTTCATTAATGTCAATGGAGGCATGCGACCTGCAGCCCATCCACAATTAATATTGCGTGTGGGCTATGGGTACCCACATCATCGCTAAGTGACATCATGGGAAATATAAGCAAAAAAGAAAAAACTGTACTGCGTATGACCGCCTGCATGCCTCCACAGTCAGATTAAATACAGTTACTTGCTGTACACAAGGTCAACGGCCAGGCTTTCAGCCAGAATCCGCTGCGGGCCTCCCAAATGCGGTATTGACCTGGTCGTGTGAGCCCGGCCTATAAGTAGTTTCCCCCAATAAAAAACAAACAAACAGAAAATAGATGCATTAAAATTCCATAAAAGAAAGGCTGCAAAATCACAAAGGGTATTGTTACTATGAACTGAATTCTGGGATCCACAGCTTTCAAAAAGCAGCTATAGCTGCAACTAGGAATAGGAGTGACCCATTCTGGAGGCATAGTGGTTAACCCTTATGGCTTAGGTGAGGATGCAGCCAGCATGACATTAGGGTGCCTAATATCATGACCTTAGTGATATCTCTACTGATAATGGAATTTATTAGGGACATGGGCCAGTGGATCTCTTGTAAGGTATACGCTAAATGTTGCTAAATGTCACAAGGTTAATGACATCCTAATTGTCTTAACTAATGCATCTCCTTCACGGCCTCAGTACGGGCAATTTTGTCACAGGTAGGAGCATGACAGATAGTGACATAAAAAGGTCTGAAACTTGGATAAATTAAGGACCATTATTCTCCATTTCTGGATAGCCATGTCAGCTGACCTTGTTGTAGGGGTAGCCCATACAGGAGCTGTGGTGAATCGCATGTTCAGCTGTCTCATGACAAAGGTACTTTGAGTCTCCTCTGACCTTCCTATTAGCTTAGCTACCTACACAGGTGTGTTTTATAAGACATGTATTCTGCTCAGGGGTGTAGCTAAAGGCCCAGGGGCCCTGGTGCAAAAGTTCAGCTCAGGTGTCCCCCCACCCCACCCCCCACCTTCCCAACTGTACTCCTAAACAGTGCTGCGTACAGCTGCAAAACAAATTTACCTACATGCAGGGGAGTAACTATAGAGGATGCAGGGGATGCGGTTACACCCGGGCCCAGGAGCCTTGGGGGGCCCATAAGGCCTCTCTTCTCCATATAGGAAGCCCAGTACTATGAATAAAGCATTATAGTTGGGGGCCCCGTACCAGGTTTTGCATTGGGGCCCAGGAGCTTCAAGTTACGCCTCTGCCTACATGGTCTTCGCCCTTGGCATAAGCTTTTCAATCCTGACTCATTTCCTGGACTGTGTGAAAATTTGTTTGTAGCCCCTTAAGCTGTGTTAATTTTTGTTGCATTTTTGAACCACAATTAAAAAACACATTTAAAAAACTGCATGCAGAATTCAAAAACTACATGCATTTATAAGAAACCGCCTACATTATTAAAAACTGCATGTAGATTTAAACAATACATGCAGCTTTTATAGAAACGCATGCAGATTTTTGATGCAATTGTTAATTGTGTGTAAAGTATGCAATCATATACAGGAGCTACCCAGGTTAACCCAGCAAGGTGTATATTACTACATACAGGAACATGTTTATACATCTCTTGTATATAGTGATTTCGAACATGCTGGTATAAACAGGGTATCTCCTGTAAATAATTAAATATGTGCAGTTGGTATAAGTTGAACAGTATAACTTATGCTAGCTGTACATAGAATATACCTAGGTTACACCAGCCTGCTCCCCTCCCCTTCTCCACTATGAGACACGGCTGGTCGAACCAATCATGTGGCTGGCAGCGCACTGACAGCCAAATGCCGAATCACAGTTAGGGAAGACCGTGCACCAGTGGAGTCTGCAGTGCTGCAGTGCTGAATTGACTGCAGGCTGCCGCTCAGGTAAAGGTCCCTCCCCTCCTTGAACGTTATCCACAGCCGTCCAACGCCGATGAAACAGTATATGGTGCCCCCTGTGACCCCTAGTGGTACTTCAGTGATTTTGCTGACAATTTAGCATGGTGAAAGTTGCTCATATAGTTGACATGATGTCATCACTGCAGCCTGGTAAACAAAGACTGGTGGGAGTACAGCAGTGGTGATGGGTTCAACAGGTAAGTAATGCATTTGTTATTTTAGACAATTTGTTATGCTTTCAGACAACACTTTTAACAATGCTGTCTTTTTCCTACTATCCGGCTGCTACAAGTTATTAAGGATGCTGTGCGTTCCATTCTGTTATTGTAGGTTTTCTAGGTTTACCGAGTATGAATATATACTTTAGTGCCAGTACAAAACATTTTCCCTATATATTTCTGTCTAAAATAAAAATCCCAGAATGTTATCCCAGTTATATTCTTTCACTTCCATTATACATATTTAATAGTTTTGACCATTCTTTGGTATATGGATATTTCTATATTCGGATTCCACGCAATATTTTGCATGCAGAGTATTCACAAAAATAGTTTTACATAGTCTGTATCTCTCTGTTTAGAAAGTCCCAAAGCACTTAGTTCAAAAAGCTGAAAGAAATAACAACTGATTTTCCAAACATGCTACCTCACTTCTGAGACTGTGGAGACTGTAAAGTATATTTCATATTAGTTCTGCAATAATAATCTTGCTAATCTCTTTACTAAATTATTCAAAAGTGTAGCAAGCGGTGCTGCTGTTAAAAGTTTGTTAACATGCATTTTAAAGGCGAATCATCACTGAAATGAAATAAATTCCAACATTTCTCTCAATTACTTTGATTTTTCTGCATTACATACACTGACTTGGGCTTTCAGCAACTAAGCTCTATAGGCCTGTAGTTAATTTCCAGTTTTGTGTTGCACCTATGCAATATGATTGCCAATCTACTCTTAATCGTTACCATATTTTTGTTTCTTGATTTAATTCTATTACTAATCACTTTATTAGACCCTAAACAAATAAATTTTTTACTATTAGGGCTCAGTCAGACAAGCGTTTTTTTAAGCATGTATAAGTGCCTTTAAAAAATGGCTCTATTAGAACCAATGCTTTCCAAAGAAAGCAGTCACATGTTAGTTTTTTTACAAGGTCTAAAAATTTGCATGTGCAAAAGATAGGACAGCGTTTGTTTTGCTTCTTTTCGTGTGAAGCCATGCAACTTTCACAGTAGAAAATCCTACTGTCAAAGCCCTTTAATATTCTCTAGCTGCAGGGGGAAAAAAAAACCAAACATTAGCTAGAAGTGCTGTCAGCTCCGGAGAATGTTCTCCCTGGGTCTATGGTACTCTTCTGCTTCATTTTCTTCTGGCTGGGGCATTGAATGGCCGTGATTGGTCAAAGTGCTCAGCCAATCACAGGTAGCGCTTCCAGGAGGCAAGGATTTTTTCAATTCCCGGCCAGAAGAAATGAAGAACAGGACAGAAGATAACCCCTCCCCCCCCCCCAAAAAAAAGAAATCCAGTGGGGTTGTCTTCATCCTATTGCTTTCAATGGGGCGGCAGTAGAGTCGGCCCCATTCAAAGCAATGGGCTAGCACTGCGCTCCTTTGCCACAGTTGTGACAGCTGTGGCAGGGGCTTCCTTCATCCCCGTGGGGAGTACCCTCATCACTGAACACTGTGATAGTGCTGATCTACCATTGCTTTCCATGGGGCCAGCGCTGCTGCTGCCGGCCCCAATGACAACAAGCTGATGCCCCTAGATTTGACAGCATCCAGGGGTTTCACATCCAAGGAATCTCCTGCTGCAGCTCTCACAGCCACAGCAGGGGACAGCGATACTCTCCCCCTTTTTTTTTTAATGGCGCCACACTATTTATGTGCGAATTTTACTATTGTGTGACTGCACAACAAGTGCGAATTAAAAACGCATCTGATGCTACGGTCATTTTTTATATGAACGTTATGTGATTTTTTTCACGCATCTATTAATGTGTGAAAAAAACCTCTTGTCTGACTGAGCTCTTATATTTGCTTCTCTATAATAACATCTTCCATTACAGGGTATATCTCATGAAGATATAGAAATCACAGAGTAACAACTCATCTGTAAAATTAAGTATAGCCTATGTCTGCGCACTTAACCTACCATACACATCAGAAACGTTCCTGGCTTATAAATTTAAGTTTTACGATCCCCATTAACCAGACAGATTTGAAAATTCTCTCTTTTTGGCCTCCATCTGGCCACTTTATCAACTGTATAGGAAAGTGCAGTAGATTGCTGTTGTCTATACAGAAGGCTGCAAAACAAAGTGAATGCCATTGTATGGCATTCGTCGCAATCCTCCATTGTACATACATGTGCTGACCATATACGCTTGTTTTTTGCATTATTTTACTCTTAGAAATTGCTATAAGTTTCAGTGCATTATACAGTAATAGTACCATTGAAAAATATAACTCTTCCAGCAGAAAAAAAGCCCCCAAATAGCTATGTAGACAGAAAAACTAAGAGAATTATAAGAGTTAAATACTGTGTTTTTGTGTGATGCGATAAAGGAAGGCTCCATAGGGAAACATGGGCTACAAAACATCGCAAATTGTGACAATATAGAGCATGCCACGATTTTGTATTTTCACAATGCAACAGCCTACAAAACATAGCTAATGTGAGAAAACCCATTGGAAAGCATACATGTAGAGATGAGCGAACGTACTCGTCCGAGCTTGATACTCGTTCGAGTATTAGCGTGTTCGAGATGCTCGTTACTAGAGGCGATCACCACGCGATGTGCGAGTTACTTTCACTTTCATCTCTGAGACGTTAGCGCGCTTTTTTGGCCAATAGAAAGACAGGGAAGGCATTACAACTTCTCCCTGCGACGTCCAAGCCCTATACCACCCCCCTGCAGTGAGTGGCTGGCGAGATCAGGTGTCACCCGAGTATATAAATCGGCCCCTCCCGTGGCTCGCCACAGATGCATTCTGACATAGCCCAGGAAAGTGCTGCTGATGCTGGAGCTGCTATAGGGAGAGTGTTAGGAGTGATTTTAGGCTTCAAGAACCCCAACAGTGCTTCTTAGGGCCACATCTGACCGTGTGCAGTAATGTTGAGGCTGCTTTTTGCAGTATTGCACCTTTTTTTTTTGTATATCGGCCGTGCAGAGCATTGCGTCCTCAGTCTGCAGTAATTTTACATAGTATAGGGCCAGTAGTGCTGAGGCAGGGACAGTGAAAAACGTGAAAGACATATACTGTCTATATAGGCAGTGGGCTTTTCCAAAAAAATTTGGGACAAAAAAATATATTTGGGCTGCCTGTGACCGTCCTGACTGTACTACGTCTCTGCTGGGGGTAGTAGTCCTAATTAATACGCAGCCAGCTAAGTGTTACAGCAGGCTTGCGCAAAATCATTTCCTGGCTCTGCGTTGCCCATTACATCATTGCTGTCATCCTGTCCAGAGGGAAACAGTCTGCTCTGCAGTAATTTTACATAGTATAGGGCCAGTAGTGCTGAGGCAGGGACAGTGAAAAACGTGAAAGACATATACTGTCTATATAGGCAGTGGGCTTTTCCCAAAAAATTTGGGAAAAAAAAGTCTATTTGGGCTGCCTGTGACCGTCCTGACTGTACTGCGTCTCTGCTGGGGTTGTAGTCCTAATTAATACGCAGCCAGCTAAGTGTTACAGCAGGCTTGCGCAAAATTCTTTCCTGGCTCTGCGTTGCCCGTTACATCATTGCTGTCATCCTGTCCAGAGGGAAACAGTCTGCAGTAATTTTACATAGTATAGGGCCAGTAGTGCTGAGGCAGGGACAGTGAAAAATGTGAAAGACATATACTGTCTATATAGGCAGTGGGCTTTTCCCAAAAAATTTGGGACAAAAATATATTTGGGCTGCCTGTGACCGTGCTGATTGTACTGCGTCTCTGCTGGGGGTAGTAGTCCTAATTAATACGCAGCCAGCTAAGTGTTACAGCAGGCTTGCGCAAAATTCTTTCCTGGCTCTGCGTTGCCCGTTACATCATTGCTGTCATCCTGTCCAGAGGGAAACAGTCTGCAGTAATTTTACATAGTATAGGGCCAGTAGTGCTGAGGCAGGGACAGTGAAAAATGTGAAAGACATATACTGTCTATATAGGCAGTGGGCTTTTCCCAAAAAATTTGGGACAAAAAAATCTATTTGGGCTGCCTGTGACCGTCCTGACTGTACTGCGTCTCTGCTGGGGGTAGTAGTCCTAATTAATACGCAGCCAGCTAAGTGTTACAGCAGGCTTGCGCAAAATCCTTTCCTGGCTCTGCGTTGCCCATTACATCATTGCTGTCATCCTGTCCAGAGGGAAACAGTCTGCTCTGCAGTAATTTTACATAGTATAGGGCCAGTAGTGCTGAGGCAGGGACAGTGAAAAACGTGAAAGACATATACTGTCTATATAGGCAGTGGGCTTTTCCCAAAAAATTTGGGAAAAAAAAGTCTATTTGGGCTGCCTGTGACCGTCCTGACTGTACTGCGTCTCTGCTGGGGGTAGTAGTCCTAATTAATACGCAGCCAGCTAAGTGTTACAGCAGGCTTGCGCAAAATTCTTTCCTGGCTCTGCGTTGCCCGTTGCATCATTGCTGTCATCCTGTCCAGAGGGAAACAGTCTGCACTGCAGTAATTTTACATAGTATAGGGCCAGTAGTGCTGAGGCAGGGACAGTGAAAAACGTGAAAGACATATACTGTCTATATAGGCAGTGGGCTTTTCCAAAAAAATTTGGGCTAAAAAAATCTATTTGGGCTGCCTGTGACCGTCCTGACTGTACTGCGTCTCTGCTGGGGGTAGTAGTCCTAATTAATACGCAGCCAGCTAAGTGTTACAGCAGGCTTGCGCAAAATTCTTTCCTGGCTCTGCTGTACGTTCCGTAAGCGAAGTTAGCCTCCAACCACAGGCCAATAAGCGGCACATTTAATTACAGCATTCTGTTTCTGCACTACTGGTAATACACCATGCTGAGGGGTAGGGGTAGGCCTAGAGGACGTGGACGCGGGCGAGGACGCGGAGGCCCAAGTCAGGGTGTGGGCACAGGCCGAGCTCCTGATCCAGGTGTATCGCAGCCGACTACTGCGGGATTAGGAGAAAGGCACGTTTATGGCGTCCCCACATTCATCTCACAATTAATGGGTCCACGCGGTAGACCTTTATTAGAAAATGAGCAGTGTGAGCAGGTCCTGTCGTGGATGGCAGAAAGTGCATCCAGCAATCTATCGACCACCCAGAGTTCTGCGCCGTCCACTGCTGCAACTCTGAATCCTCTGGCTGCTGCTCCTTTTTCCTCCCAGCCTCCTCACTCCATTACAATGACACATTCTGAGGAGAAGGCAGACTCCCAGGAACTGTTCCCGGGCCCCTGCCCAGAATGGGCAGCAATGGTTCCTCTCCCACCGGAGGAGTTTGTCGTGACCGATGCCCAACCTTTGGAAAGTTCCCGGGGTCCGGGGGATGAGGCTGGGGACTTCCGGCAACTGTCTCAAGAGCTTTCAGTGGGTGAGGAGGACGATGATGATGAGACACAGTTGTCTATCACTCAGGTAGTAGTAATTGGAGTAAATCCGAGGGAGGAGCGTACAGAGGATTCGGAGGAAGAGCAGCAGGACGATGAGGTGACTGACCCCACCTGGTTTGCTAAGCCTACTGAGGACAGGTCTTCAGAGGGGGAGGCAAGTGCAGCAGCAGGGCAGGTTGGAAGAGGCAGTGCGGTGGCCAGGGGTAGAGGCAGGGCCAGACCGAATAATCCACCAACTGTTTCCCAAAGCGCCCCCTCGCGCCATGCCACCCTGCAGAGGCCGAGGTGCTCAAAGGTCTGGCAGTTTTTCACTGAGAGTGCAGACGATCAACGAACAGTGGTGTGCAACCTTTGTCGCACCAAGATCAGCCAGGGAGCCACCACCACCAGCATGCGCAGACATATGATGGCCAAGCACCCCACAAGGTGGGACGAAGGCTGTTCACCGCCTCCGGTTTGCACCACTGCCTCTCCCCCTGTGCCCCAACCTGTCACTGAGATCCAACCCCCCTCTCAGGACACAGGCACTACCGTCTCCTGGCCTGCACCCACCCCCTTACCTCCGCTGTCCTTGGCCCCATCCACCAATGTCTCTCAGCGCACCGTCCAGCCGTTGCTAGCGCAACTGTTTGAGCGCAAGCGCAAGTACGCCGCCACGCACCCGCACGCTCAAGCGTTAAGCGTGCACATAGCCAAATTGATCAGCCTGGAGATGCTGCCGTATAGGCTTGTGGAAACGGAGGCTTTCAAAAGCATGATGGCGGTGGTGGCCCCGCGCTACTCGGTTCCCAGTCGCCACTACTTTTCCCGATGTGCCGTCCCAGCCCTGTACGACCACGTCTCCCGCAACATTGTACACGCCCTCACAAACGCGGTTACTGCCAAGGTCCACTTAACAACGGACACGTGGACAAGCACAGACGGGCAGGGCCACTATATCTCCCTGACGGCACATTGGGTGAATTTAGTGGAGGCTGGGACAGAGTCAGAGCCTGGGACCGCTCACGTCCTACCCACCCCCAGAATTGCGGGCCCCAGCTCGGTGGTGGTATCTGCGGCGGTGTATGCTTCCTCCACTAAACTACCCTCCTCCTCCTCCTACGCAACCTGTCTCGCAATCAAGATGTGTCAGCAGCAGCACGTCGCCAGCAGTCGGTGTCGCGCGGCGTGGCAGCACAGCGGTGGGCAAGCGTCAGCAGGCCGTGCTGAAACTACTCAGCTTAGGAGAGAAGAGGCACACGGCCCACGAACTGCTGCAGGGTCTGACAGAGCAGACCGACCACTGGCTTGCGCCGCTGAGCCTCCAACCGGGCATGGTCGTGTGTGACAACGGCCGTAACCTGGTGGCGGCTCTGCAGCTCGGCAGCCTCACGCACGTGCCATGCCTGGCCCACGTCTTTAATTTGGTGGTTCAGCGCTTTCTGAAAAGCTACCCACGCTTGTCAGACCTGCTCGGAAAGGTGCGCCGGCTCTGCGCACATTTCCGCATGTCCCACACGGACGCTGCCACCCTGCGCACCCTGCAACATCGGTTTAATCTGCCAGTGCACCGACTGCTGTGCGACGTGCCCACACGGTGGAACTCTACGCTCCACATGTTGGCCAGGCTCTATGAGCAGCGTAAAGCTATAGTGGAATACCAACTCCAACATGGGCGGCGCAGTGGGAGTCAGCCTCCTCAATTCTTTACAGAAGAGTGGGCCTGGTTGACAGACATCTGCCAGGTCCTTGGAAACTTTGAGGAGTCTACCCAGATGGTGAGCGGCGATGCTGCAATCATTAGCGTCACCATTCCTCTGCTATGCCTCTTGAGAAGTTCCCTGCAAAGCATAAAGGCAGACGCTTTGCGCTCGGAAACGGAGGCGGGGGAAGACAGTATGTCGCTGGATAGTCAGAGCACCCTCCTGTCTATATCTCAGCGCGTTGAGGAGGAGGTGGAGGAGCATGAGGAGGAGGGGGAAGAGACAGCTTGGCCCACTGCTGAGGGTACCCATGCTGCTTGCCTGTCATCCTTTCAGCGTGTATGGCCTGAGGAGGAGGAGGAGGAGGATCCTGAAAGTGATCTTCCTAGTGAGGACAGCCATGTGTTGCGTACAGGTACCCTGGCACACATGGCTGACTTCATGTTAGGATGCCTTTCTCGTGACCCTCGCTTTACACGCATTCTGGCCACTACGGATTATTGGGTGTACACACTGCTCGACCCACGGTATAAGGAGAATCTTTCCACTCTCATACCCGAAGAGGAAAGGGGTTCGAGAGTGATGCTATACCACAGGACCCTGGCGGACATGCTGCTGGTAAAATTCCCATCCGACAGCGCTAGTGGCAGAAGGCGCAGTTCCGAGGGCCAGGTAGCAGGGGAGGCGCGGAGATCAGGCAGCATGTATAGAACAGGCAGGGGAACACTCTCTAAGGCCTTTGACAGCTTTCTGGCTCCCCAGCAAGACTGTGTCACCGCTCCCCAGTCAAGGCTGAGTCGGCGGGAGCACTGTAAAAGGATGGTGAGGGAGTACGTAGCCGATCGCACGACCGTCCTCCGTCACGCCTCTGCCCCCTACAACTACTGGGTGTCGAAGCTGGACACGTGGCCTGAACTCACGCTCTATGCCCTGGAGGTGCTTGCTTGTCCTGCGGCTAGCGTCTTGTCAGAGAGGGTGTTTAGTGCGGCTGGGGGAATCATCACGGATAAGCGTACCCGCCTGTCAACCGACAGTGCCGACAGGCTTACACTCATAAAGATGAACAAAGCCTGGATTTCCCCAGACTTTTCTTCTCCACCAGCGGACAGCAGCGATACCTAAACAATACGTAGGCTGCACCTGCGGATGAAAGCATCGTTCTCTATCACCATCAAAAACGGGGACCTTTTAGCTTAATCAATCTGTGTATTCTATTCATCCTCCTCCTCCTGCTCCTCCTCCTGAAACCTCACGTAATCACGCCGAACGGGCAATTTTTCTTAGACCCACAAGGCTCAGTCATATAACTTTTGTAAACAATGTTTATACGCTTCAATTCTCAATTGAATAAAGCATTGAAACTTGCACCTGAACCAATTTTTATTTTAACTGGGCTGCCTCCAGGCCTAGTTACCAATTAAGCCACATTAACCAAAGCGATTAATGGGTTTCACCTGCCCTCTTGGTTGGGCATGGGCAATTTTTCTGAAGTACATTTGTACTGTTGGTACACCAATTTTTTGGGGCCCTCGCCTACATTGTAATCCTAGTAATTTTTAGCCCACCTGCATTAAAGCTGACGTTACCTCAGCTGTGATGGGCACTGCAATGGGATATATTTATGTACCGCCGGTGGGTTCCAGGGAGCCACCCATGCTGTGTGTCCACAGGGACTTCACATTAGGGATTTGTACCTGCCAGTGTCTATGTATTAAAAACCCCGGTCAGACTGGGGCATGCAGTGTGGGCCGAAGACCACCTGCATTTAATCGGACGTTACCTCAGCTGTGATGGGCAATGTAATGGGATATATTTATATACCGCCGGTGGGATCCAGGGAGCCACCCATGCTGTGGGTGCACACGGAATTCCCATTGCAGAGTTGTACCTGCCTGTGACTATTTATAAAAAAACGCAGTCTGACTGGGGCATGCAGACACCTTGACAGAATGAATAGTGTGTGGCACATAGGTTCCCCATTGCTATGACCACGTGTGCAGCTCCAGATGGAGGTGGCACAGGATTGGATTTCTCATTGCTTCTGTACAGCATTGTGGGCTATCGCCCCGCCCCTTTTAAAGAGGGTCGTTGCCTAGCCGTGCCAACCCTCTACAGTGTGTGCCTGCGGTTCCTCCTCATGGCAGACGCACTTATAAATAGACATGAGGGTGGTGTGGCATGAGGGCAGCTGAAGGCTGCGCAGGGACAATTTGGTGTGCGCTGTGGACACTGCGTCGTTCGGGGGGGGGGGGGGTTGGGCAGCATGTAACCCAGGAGAAGTGGCAGCGGAGTGTCATGCAGGCAGTGATTGTGCTTTGTTGGAGGTAGTGTGGTGCTTAGCTAAGGTATGCCTTGCTAATGAGGGCTTTTCAGAAGTAAAAATTGTTGGGAGGGGGGGAGGCCCACTCTTGCCGCTATTGTGGCTTACTAGTGGGACCTGGGAACTTGAGATGCAGCCCAACATGTAGCCCCTCGCCTGCCCTATCCGTTGCTGTGTCGTTCCCATCACTTTCTTGAAATGCCCAGATTTTCACAAATGGAAACCTTAGCGAGCATCGGCGATATACAAAATTGCTCGGGTCGCCCATTGACTTCAATGGGGTTCGTTACTCGAAACGAACCCTCGAGCATCGCGAAAATTTCGTCCTGAGTAACGAGCACCCAAGCATTTTGGTGCTCGCTCATCTCTACATACATGTGATCTGTAGCACTGTTGCATCGCGAGAAAATAGCGCGAGTTTGACACCCGTGTGAAACTAGCCAACGGAAACGTAAAAGCAAAGAAGCACTTCAAAACAGGCTACATTCATCATTCATTTTATATGAAAAAAGAAAATGTATGTCATGAGCCATACTTTTTTGTGTCATTGAAACCTTAAACTTGCCTGAATAGTTCATAAAACCCATATATCTTTATAGTAACATTCCATTTTACATTTTATTAAGAGCCCCATTAAGGACCATAATACGCACAAATAATGCTATATTATCTGTAATGTGGAAAATGACTGTGTTGAAAAGTTGAAAAGCCTCTGCCAGCATTACATGTGTACTATTAGTACCTAATTAACAGATAATACATTGGGAGCTTCTAAGGTACAACTCAAGTGCCTTGCTTACTAATGGCTTTAGTACTCTACAAATAAATCTTGATGACAATTACATCCCTTGTTGCTATGAGAGTGCTACCGTACTGATGTAATAACCAAATATAATAAAGTCAATACTCACTAATAAAGAGGTTATTCTTTAATTACAGGATTTAGACATATTCATCAGTAAAGAAAGATGAAATATTTTCTGGTACTTTTATGTGTATACAATCTACCACTCTTCAGAAATATTGTGATTGTGATTTCATATTGATGGAACTTTACAATGGAGATTTTTCTGGAATTTTCGAGATACAGTTTCTACTTCCTTTAGGAAAAATATTACTGCTAGGACTAACAGCCTTAATAAGGAGTATGGGATGTGTAGAGAATTTCATTGAACAACAGAATCTTAACTTCTGCGGTTTGAGTTTTCTGAAGTTTGTTAATTCCTGTTAAAACTTAGCCTTAGGATCTGATAATAAGTAATGAAATGGGTAAAAGACATTCCAATAGCTTAAACAACATGCAACAGATTTATACATTTAAAGGCTATGGACTAGAGATGAGCGAGCGTACTCGTAAAAGCACTACTCGCTCGAGTAATTTGCTTTATCCGAGTATCGCTGTGCTCGTCCCTGAAGATTCGGGTGCCGCTGCGGCTGACAGGTGAGTCGCAGCGGGGAGCAGGGGAGAGCGGGCGGGAGAGAGGGAGAGAAAGATCTCCCCTCCGTTCCTCCCCGCTCTCCCCTGCAGCTCCCCGCTCCGTGCCGGCACCCGAATCTTCAGGGACGAGCACAGCGATACTCGGATAATGCAAATTACTCGAGCGAGTAGTGCTTTTCCGAGTACGCTCGCTCATCTCTACTATGGACACATAAAGATAGAAGCACCGAGTGAGAAGCCAGCGAGAAGCCCACAATCCAACAATAACGCTTTTTGCCTAAATGCTCTGCATAAGCGCTAACAACCTTAGCAGTGTCAGTGCTTGTGCAGTTGTTTATACGACTGTCACCCCATGGAAAAGGAGCATTAGTTTCCCTAAGTTCTCTCCTGCATTTTCTTATCAGCAAACTTTATAATCACAGCAAAGTTTATCTTTCTTATGATCATAAATAGGTTGATAAAAGTGCAGGAGAGTTGGAAGGGACCTTCAGGATCATCTGGTCCAACCCCCTGCTCAGTGCATGATTCACTAAATCATCCCAGACAGATGTCTGCCCAGCCTGTTTGAACATTTCCATTGAAGGAGAACTCACTATATCCCGTGGTAACCTGTTCTACTCATTGATCCCCCTCACTGTCAGAAAGTTTTCTCTCCCTTTCAGCTTTATCCCATTGCTTCGTGTCTTTCATTGTGCAAATGAGAATAGGGCTGATCCCTCTACACTGTGACAGCCCTTCAGGTATTTGTAGACAGCTATTAGGTCTCCTTTCAGCCTTCTTTTTGCAAGCTAAACATTCCCAGATCCTTTAACCATTCCTCATAGGTCATGATTTGCAGACTGCTCACCATCTTAGTAAGTCTTCTCTGAACTTGCTCCAGTTTGTCTATGTCTTTTTTTAAAGTGGGGTGCCCAGAGCTGGACATAGTATTCCAGATCAAGTCTGACTAAGGAAGTGTAGAGTGGGATAATTACCTCAAGTGATCTAGACTCTATGCTTCTATTAATACATCCCAGAATTGTGCTTGCCTTTTTGGCTGCTGCATCACATTGTTGACTCATATTCAGTCTATGATCTGTTAGTATACCCAAGTCTTTTTCACATGTGCTGCTGCTCAGCCCAATTCCTCCCATTCTTTATGTGCTTTTTAAATTTTTCTTGCCCAAATGTAAGACTTTGCACTTCTCCTTTTTAAATACCATTTTGTTAGTCGCTGCTCACTGTTCAAGCTTTTCTAGATCTTTTTGAATACTCTCTTTCTATTCCCTAGTGTAAGCTATCCCCCCTAGCTTTGTATCATTCGCAAATTTGATCAGCTTCACATCGATTCCCTCCTCAAAATCATTTATAAAAATGTTGAACAACACTGGGCCTAGGACCGAGCCTTGTGGTACCCCACTTGATACATTCTTCCACAGCCATTTATGACCACTCTTTGAGTATGATTCCTCAGCCAGTTGTGAATCCTCCTAACAGTTGCCTTGTAAAACCCATACTTCGTAATTTTTATTTAATAAGTAAGGTATGAGATACTTTGTCAAATGCTTTACTAAAGTCAAGATATACTATATCCACCACATTTCCTTGATCAACCCAGTCAGTGATCCTGTCATAGAAGGAAATTAGATTTGTCTGGCATGACTTGTTTGTTACACGCGCATGCTTGCTCTCATTAATTACTTAATTTTTATCCAAGTACTTACATATATGCTGTTTAATAATTTGTTCAAAGATTTTTCCTGGTATAGAAGTCAGGCTCAAAGGCCTGTAGTTTCCTGGATTCACTGTCTTTGCTTTTTTGGAGTTAGGGACAACATTTGCCTTTTTTCTAATCTTCTGGGACTTCTACTGCTCTCCACGAATTTTCAAAGATTGTGGCAAGTGGTTCAGCAATTACCTCCACTGCCACCTTTCGTATCCTAGGATGTAATTCATCTAGACCTTGAGACTTGCATTCATTTAAGTTAGCTAAGTGTTCCCTCACTATCTTTCGGCTTATAGATGGCCTGCTTTTTTTATTCACCCAATAGCACAGGGAAGATAAGTTGATGTTCCATCTACTTTCTGAGAGAAAACAGATACAAAACAGGAATTTAAAAGTTCGGCCTTCTTAACATCATTCTTAACCAATTCACCATTTTCATTTTGTAAGCATCCAATAACATCATTAACTTTTCTTTTTCTTTTGACATACCCCCAAAATCCTTTTTTAATGCTTCTGTTGCAAGCCTCAATTCATTATTAGCTTTAGCTTTTCTGACACTTGCTCTATAGTTTCTGTGACTGCATTATATTTTTCTTTAGATATTACCCGTCTTTCCATTTGATAAACATATTTTCTTTCTTTTTATCATGTTTGCAAGTTCTGTGTTCATCCATTCTGGTCTCTTTAAATGCTTACCATTCTTCCTTCTTTTAGAGATTGTTAACGATTGAACTTTTTGAATCTCATTTCGTAGTATTTCCCAACCTTCTTGGACATTTCTGTCGTTAAGAACATCCAGCCATTGGATTCTTTCTACCCTCTTTCTGAGTACCATTATTCTACCTTTCTGAAATCCAACCTTGAGGTTTGATTTTTTCATGTCTTCCTCCGCTTTTTATTAAACATTCAAGGATTGCATGATCACTGCCTCCTAAGGTCCCAGCCACCTTTACTTACTCAATCATTTCCCCCCTGTTGGTAAGAATTAGGTACAAGATAGCAGATCCCCTTCTTTTCTCTCAAGATGAAGTTGTCAGCAAAAGCGGATAAGAATTTGTTGGATCTATTACTTTTACCTCAGAGAGATTCCCAACAAATATCTGGATAGTTAATATCTCCCCAATCACTATGTCATGCTTTTTTGAGAGCTTGGTCATCTGATGTAGTAATAGTTCATCAATACAACAAAAGTGTCTTTTCTGTTGTTCTCTCCTTTTATTCTTACCCAAAGAGTTTCTACAGAAATACCACGCTCTGAAGCTTGAATCTCTGAGATGAATATTTTCCTAACATACAACACAATACCTTCTCCCCTTTTTTAGGTTTGTTTCACTCTATGGACAAGAAATCCAAATCTTTGCTGATGGCACCATCGATGTAGCCAGTTGTTCACCTCTAGAATTCTGTTACATATTCTTATTCGAAGGCCATCCACTGGGAGGATGGATGAGAAGACTAGTGCTTACTACACAGTTCTTTGTGGGTAGAGGCATTTCTTGCTGTACCTCATTCACCTCTGCTCTGTTCTTTGTGGGTAGAGTTATTTCTTGCTGAACCTCTTTCTCCTCTGCTTTGTTTTTTGTGGGTAGAGTCATTTCTTGCTGTACCTCTTTCTCCTTCTAACCAGATACCAGTTCCAGGCTTCCACTGCGTGAGAACCATGTACTGGTTCCCGAGCAGTATGGGTGCTGGCTGACTCTTGATCCTCCTGCTTCTTTAGGTCACATGCTTCCACTCCTCTGCCTCTGCAGGTACACTGGACATTTATTTTCCTTCAACATTTTGAAGACTTTTTTTTCTACTCTGTCAAGGAAATCCTCACCTACCTAATAAGCTTCAATGTAGCTATTCTCTCCTGAAGACTATGCACCTTTTCCTCCAGTAGAGACACAAGCTTCCATTTCTGGCAGGTGAAGTTTGGCTTTTCCTCTGGTAGGTCTGTAAACATATAGCATAAGTTGCAGCTCACCATATGGCTCCTCTCCTTTCCATGTCTTGAAGATCTTCAGAAGGTCCTATGCTGCTAAGACACTTGGATGGCAATCCACGATCTTATCAGGCAGGCCGACTGGTGCAGGCTGACTGCTGTGTGCTTGCGACTGGAAGGAAGAAGAGGTGGTGGTACTTGAAGCATGCTGTGTCATCCACTCTTGAACCTGTTCTGTGTGCTGCAGATGTAACGCACAGGAAGAACCACTCCTAAGGATAACATGGAGCTGTTTTTTCTGTGGGAGCCACTTGAAGTGCTAATTTGGCCCTTCCTCTACCACCTCCACCAGCACCGACACGGCCCCTTCCCCATGTTTACTTTCTACATGTTTACTTTTTATTTTTTTGTTCACTTTTTACTGTAGTTTTATGTAACTTAGCAAACTTAGTAGATTGCAGAAAACTATAGTTAGCTGCGTAAGGCCTGCAAATAATTCCTAGTGACCTAACTGGTGACTTTGAACAAAACAGCATCTGAGTCTGTGGACACATACAGTGTGTGTATTTGCCATTTTCCTGTTTGGTCTTCTTTTTGATTTATATTAACAAAACAAAGCAGCACCAACTAAATAAGCCACAATCCCTGGAGGCACAATATATCAGAGTAGAAGGTCACAGAGTACACCTTGTATCTTTGTGAACTGTCCTGTTTGGCACAGCGTTATTGCATTCTCCAAATTCCACTGCTAGTCTGCGTAAGTTCTGAAAATAATTCATAGTGTCCAGACAGGTGACGTTGAACAATGCAATATTTTCCATGCCAAAACAGCTTTTGTCTGTCTGCTTTAATATATATATTGACAGCAGAAATATACTCTCCCCCAATGTAAAGACCACATTTCCTATAGGCATATAAACATGATGCAGTAACTTTCTCTGCTCCCTCCAATAGAACCCCATTAAGGTTCTTTGCTGTATACAAGCTCTCACACCCGGCAGCAATATATCTTCTGTTGAATATCTGTCCCTGTTAACAACAGACCACATGTCATATAGGCATATAAATGTGATGCAGCTTCTCTGTCCTGTGCTCAACTGTAAAATTTCCGCTTGTCACATTGTGCCTATAGATAGGTCATGTGATGCAAGTGTCTAATGAAACATTTGTCTGCTGCCAAAATGCAAGATAAAAGACACATTTGGTTACATCAGCAAGGGGACGTGGCCTCTAATTGAATGCATGCTGATGGCTGCAGCAGGCATTATGTGAAATTTTTATGCCGTGATTTTCACCAAAAATTGGTTCAGACTAAGCCAATATGATTTGCGAAAGTTGTGATGATTTTATTGGCCAGCCAATCAATATGTGCAACACATATTTATAAAACGCTATAGACAAAGCAGACAAATAGAAATAGTAATTTTTTCAAAGAATATGATGATTCACTGTGGTCAGATTCCACACTCCAATTATCTTTAATTAATAGTAATTTTTGGGTAAAGAATAGAATAAATGGTTGAGTGACACACAACAAAATCAATGAAAATTAGACTGAATTTATTTGTTGTCTTCAAAAAAATATAAATGATAAATGTTTTTTAAAGTTGCAAGTTCAAAGGCAAAGTTTTCATTTCCAACTAGTAAGCATTATGAACAATTACTAATTGCTTTGTATATTCAGTGTGTTATTTGTTTCATTTGTCTTAGAATTTGAAATTACAATTCTTTTCTACAAGGCAGTGAAGCAGTACGACTCTGACATTACGTAGATTACTTGCATTAATCTTCTGGATTTATTGCCAGGTTTTAAAGGTGAATTAAAAATAATAATATGTAAACAAATGTAGGCATTCAGGAAGCATGAAATCAGACCCTTGCACCACATAGAAAAAGGAACTACAGGACGTGCTATTCCAGAATAAGTGCATAATATATTATAGATTCACACATATACACAAACACACATCTGCACAGATGTAGCAAATGTTAACTTGACATTTAACGCACTGATTACTTAACTACAATGTGATAAATTGATTTTTCTCGACACACCAGTCATGTAAAAGATTGTCACATCTGTAACAATGTTATATACATTATTTAGCAAGCAAGAAAAATCAAGCATCTAGAAGGCGTTGTTGCATAACTTGGATTTGAGTTGTAGATGAACAGACTTGCCACCTGAAGCTCTAAGAATGGTTCCACCCATGGTGTATAAAAAGGCTCTCAGAGACTACTTGTGTATGAGGTAAAGGTAAAATCCCCTGGTGCAAGCACTGAGTCATGACGTTTTCTTGGCAGACTATTGTAGCGGGGTAGTTTGCCATTGTCTTCCCCAGTCATCTTTCACTCAGCTACTCCTTTTATTCACTGCAGAAGGATGGAAGCGGGGAATGAACCCGTAATCTTCAGATTGTGAGCAAGAGCTTAAGACTGCATTTCTGCTGTCTTAACACTCTGCGCCACACACAGCTTTATTTCTGTGTAGTGAACCTCTTTTTCCACTAATGTACAGCTTTTTGACCATTAGACGCTTCTATGATGCAATCAAAGAGATTTTACCCAGTTAACAGAGTTTGAGAGGGGCACATTATTGGAATGCAAGAAGCTGGATAGTTGTATCCATGAATTGCCTATTACATATACTGCATTTGACACCCACCAACCATCACCTTTGTTTGTAGTGTTGTTGTGAATGATAAAACTGGACCTCTAAGAAGTAGAACCGGGTTGTCTTCAGCGATAAATCCAGGTTTAGTTTGGGCATTGACAATGGCCACGTTCATGTCTTGACACTTAGGGATGAGTTCCGCAATCTTCCCTTTTCTATTGGGTGGCACACTTCCCTCACTACTGGTGTGATGGTAGGAGGGGCTATCGCATATAACAGTTGGTCACTCCTCTCATGGTAGGGCATCCAAAAGGCATGTTCCAGCAGGATAATGCTCAGTTTCACGCAGCAAGGGTGTCACAGAAATGTCTCCATAACATTGCACATTTCCATGGCCTGCATAGTTGCCAGATTTATCACCAATAAAACATGTTTGGGACCATTTGGGACACCAGCTTTGACATACAGCAAATGTAGACTGATATGCAGCAGGATATCGCATGGAACCTGTATACCTCTATGCCCGGAGAGCTCATACATTCAATTGTCTTATGGATCTATGATGTATGTGTCCATTAAAAAGCACCCCCAAAAAACACAGACCCATACTATACGTCCATATGCCTCCATTTTTATATGACAAAATAGAGAGGTTTTTTTTGGTGTATAAAATGCATTCAATCTGAGAAAAAAAATGTGTTATTGCATGTACAGCAGCAAACAGTATCTACTGTTCCTTAACGACTTAATGCCACAGGCATTGCACATCCTGGCAAGCACGCTAAATAAAGACTTTTGTTATCTATGGTAACAACCTCCTCTGGAGCATTTATCCCTAAGGAAGCGCTGGATATATATTTTATTTCTTTGGAACATCAAAAATAGTTGCATCCTCAACGCCAAAATAGGCCATGTCCTTAAGGCGTTAATATGGAACTATAAAGACTCATACCTTGCTTTGTGATTTGCACAGAGATGAAGATCCAGAATCACAGTCCACAAGGGGCATACAAGAGTACACAGGCTTATAGAATGTGGGCATTCAGGAGTGCAGGTATATTTTCAACTTCAGCTGATCATCCTGTAATTTGCTTAACCCCTTAATGACATGGCCTATTTTGGCGTTGAGGACGAAGCGATTTTTTTCGTATTTTTCCATCTCCATTTTTCAAAAGCCATAACTTTTTTATTTTTCCGTGGACGCGGCCGTATAAGGGCTTGTTTTTTGTGTGGCGAGCTGTAGTTTTTATCGGTGCCACTTTTGGGTACGTAGACAATATCGTTAAATTTTTAAATTTTTTTTTTATGATAACATGGAGATAAACCGCATCAATTCTGCCATAGATTTCTTTTTCTTTTTTGTACAGCGTTAATCATGCAGCATAAATGACACACAAAATTTTTTCTGCGGGTCGGTACGGTTACAACGATACCAAAATTGTTATATTTTTTTAGGTTTTTACACTTTTTTGCAATAAAACCCCCTTTTTTTTTTAAATCTTTTTTTTTCTCTATAGCTGCATTCAAAGTCCTGTAACTTTTTTTTTTTCTATGTACGGAGCTCTATGAGGGCTTATTTTTTGTGAGACGAGCTGTAGTTTTTATTGGTACCATTTTGGTGAATGTACGGCTTTTTTGATCACTTTTATTGCACTTTTTGGGAGGCAAAATGCTAAAAATTAGCATTTTGCCCCTGTTTTTTAGCTTTTTTTAACGCTTATTGTTGTACAAAATGAAAAGTGTGTTCAACTTTTTGTACACGTCGTTACGGACGCGTCAATACCAAATATGTGGGGTTTTCATTTTTTCCCCCCTTTTTTTATGCTAATATTAGAAAAAGCATAAAAAAAGGGGGGTTTTACATTTTTTTTTACATTTTTCTTTTCTTTTTTTTTTACACTATTTGAGTCCCTCTGAGGGACTTGCAGCAGTATGCCTATGATCGCTGTGATAAGGCATGGCAGAGCTACTGCTCTCCCATGCCTTATCGCCTATACAGCGATTATAGGCACAGGCAATACAGGACGCCAGTGTCTGGCATCCTGTTGCCATGGCGACAGGCCGGGCTCTCGCGATGACATCGCGAAAGCCGGCCGGAGACACAGGGATCGCGATCCCTCTGTGAACTCTTTCCCTGCCGCGATCTACTTAGATCGCGGCAGGGAAGGGGTTAACAGCGGGGGGCGCATCTCCGATGTCCCCCCGCTGTTGCAGCGGGACGCCGGCTGTGACTGACAGCCGGCTCCCGCTGCGGGATAGCGCGGGATCTTATGTGATCCCGCGCTATCCCCAGGACGTACCGGTACGTCCTGTTGCGGGAAGTACCAGGCTCCCAGGACGTACCGGTACGTCCTGGAGCGGGAAGGGGTTAAATTACTTACACGCTTAGAGCTTATTCACAGGAGCGTATATCGGACCCGCCGTTTTCACAGCCGGACGATATACGTTACCATCTGAGCTGTCATCCCCCTTCCCTCCCCCTCGCTGGCTCTCTGCCTCTCTCCTTCCTTCTGGCTGTTTGCAATGGGAGGGGGAGGGACGTGGGTGGAGTAGCCAGCGGGTTTTCCTCTGTAGAAAGCCCTCAGCAGTTACAACCTATGTAAAGGCAACCTAAGTGCTTATTCACAGGAGCATATATCGGCTGCCGTTTTCACGGCTGGCCAATATACGCTAACATCTAAGCTGTCTTCCCCTTTCCCTCCCCCTCACTGGATCTCTGCCTCTCTCCTCCCCTCTGGCTTTTTGCAATGGGAGGGGGTGGGATGGGGGCAGAGCTAAGCTAAGCTCCCGCCTCCTCCCTGCCCCTTATATACAGCCAGCTGCCCCCCCCAACCCACCCCCTCACATTGCTGGCTGTGGACAAAGGGTGGGGAGATGGCGGGAGCTTAGCTCTGCCACAATCCCACCTCCTCCCATTGCAAACAGCCGGAAGGGAGGAGAGAGGCAGAGAGCCGGTGAGGAAGAGGGAATGGAGGAAGACAGCTCAGATGGTAGTGTATAACGGACGGTCGTAAAAACAGCAGCCGATATACACTCTTGTGAATAAACCATTAGGTCACCTTTACCTAGGGTGTAACTGCTGAGGGCTTTCTGCAGCGGAAAACCCACAGCCATAGATTTTCTTGTGGATCCGCTAAAAATTTTAACCCTTATATTTCAAGGGTAAAAATCTGCAGCATAAATAGGCATGCCGTGAATTTAGAATCAGATATATTCTGCACCTCATGAAAGAGTGTTTCGAAAATTCCACATGGGTTCTATTGTAAATTCTGCAGAATTTCCGCAACAAAATTGTATGTGGAGATTCCGAACCATTTACACTGTATGAAGACGACCAAAAAAAAATAAAAAAGAGTGCTGCAAAATGATTACAAGAATATGTTCAGCTGGGGCTTGGGTTTTAAAAATGATCTCATGAATGAAGCAAGTTTCTCAAATAAACACCATTAACTCTCTTTGATTACAACAAAAATGAATAGTTAACAAGTAGCACTTTGTATGATTGCTTGGCTTGTATGTATGAAGTCTGCTGGCCAGGCCACCCTACGCTGGTGGTAATAGAATATTGAATCAGGATCATTTCAATCTTGACTCATTACAATATCACTGTTTGATGAATTGCCTAGCGTTGGCTGCCATAAACTAGGTGCCAGTAACTCGTACGGCTGCAACACCTGCCACATTGATAAATCATGCCCCATGTCTGCTTTGAAATAAGTCATTTGCATATATTATAAAACATATTTTTGATAAACTTCACAATATCACTTGATAGCAGGGAAATGAAATGTCTCTTTATTTCCATCATGATGCAAAGACAATGTGCTGTTTTATTCACCTCTAGCGATAGTGTGGTGTTATGGGACATTTCAGGAAAAATACTTATTTGTTAAGTACAATTCCTGCAACGTTAGTGGCAACACTGGATTCTCAAGTCACAGCTGTTCTACTGTAATAGCCCGAGGGCAAACTCACACTTTGGAAATGAGAGGCATATGTAGATTCCGGCAAGAATACAAAGGCAATATTTACAAGGGAAAATGTGTTGCAAACATCTCAGAGAAAACCGCTTTCAGCAAACCTCAACATAAATTAGAATTTAGATGATTATTAGCATATTTCCATGGGGGATCAGTTGCAGCCTTTTATATTCTATAGTTTTCCATACGAACTGCATTACATTTAGAATTACATTTATGGTAGAAAGAACAGGGAGATATACAATATTATAGCTTTAACTCATTTCTTCATGGTTTATTTTAAGCCTTGGAATTAAATTCAGCTTAAAGCCTTCTGAAAAATGATTGCAGTATACGGTATGATGTTCATATACTGAAAAAATTTAGTTCTAGCACCATTAACAATATATTGGTAGAACTTGTCAGGCAATGTGCTAATAACATGCAAGCCTGTGATAATTTAAACAAAACTTTTGTAAAAAAAAATAAGTGCTGTCAAGAGTTTGGGCCATGTAAATTACAGGTAATGCCCATCCTAAGGCCTCCTGCGCATGGGCGAATTCGTATTGTGAAAAATGCTATGGAAGAATGTGATTTCCTGCCAATGAGTGGAAATTGATTGAGATTTTCCGCTTGCGGGAAAGAAATCACAGCATGCTGTGATTTGCCATGGGATACTCATGTCTGGCTTCCATTGAAGTCAATGGAAGCCGTTCGTGCGCGGCCATTCCACAATCATCATTGTGCCATCCCATTTGCAGCACAAGAGGCCATGTCATCGCCATAGTACCGGCACAGCGTCCCCTGTACAGCATATGTCGCCCAACACATTGACAGCACAGAAGACAGAGAAGATGCCGGACAGATAAGCAGGCCTGGCATCTCCACCTGTGTGCAAGAGGCCTAATGCTACTAGGTTTAAATAACTAAATTGTTGCAACTTTTGAATACTATGTCCACAATGATCAGTTTAGTGTCTGTAACAAATATGGAATGGCTGCCACCATTTTTAATACATTAGTGCTGAACAAACCCTGAAACATTGACTTTGGTAGACCCAGCTTTTCATCTAGTATACTTCCAGTCACCAACTTTATTACCAGGTTTCAGCAATGCAAAATTGCTAAGTTAGGGCTCCTGCCCACAGACGGATATTTGCTGCGGAATTCACAGTGGGTGTCTGTAACGCGAATCAGCAAAATATAACGCCTATAGCAGACTATGGGAAAATCGATTCTTTCTGCACACTTGCGGAAACTAATCGCAAGAGGAGGAAAAATCACAGCATGCTCCATTTTTTCACGGATTCCATGTGGACAGCTTCCATTAAAGTCAATAGAAGCCGTCCGATCTGCACATCACATTGCAGAAAGGTTGCGGATTCTGCATCATTGCTAGGTGGTGATGCGGGAAAAGCAGGAGTTAAGAAAAAAAATGCTGCACAGTGGATGTCTGACAGCGAGCCGTGTGGACCATCCGCAGTACAGAAGAAAATAAAAGCAAGCAGCCACGCACAGATGCCGCTGCTGGTAGAGACTAATTCTGCTGCGGGATTCTGCATACCGAATCCATCTCTGCAGTGTGGAGGGGGCCTCAGGTGACAAGAATACTGGTGGAGACTGCTATCTGATGCATCAGTGAGTATATATATATATATATATATATATATATATATATATATATACATATGTATATATATATATATATATATATACACACACACACACACACATATATATATATATATATATATATATATATATATATATATACACACACACATATATATATATATACACACACACATATATATATATATATATATATATATATATATATATATATCAATTAGCCAAAGAAGAGAGAACTTTATGGACAGATCAATACTCTCTATTTTGTAGATACTAAGACCCTCTAATGTGTGTTGGGTCTATATTATGTCCAATTTAGATGGGACAACAGTCGTCTAAATGACTGATCGAGCGCTGACATCTCCGTTAGGTTGTAAGAGTCCGTGCGGAGTGTTTAGACAGGCAGATCACAGCTGGCTTCTCATAGGCTTCGAGCTCAGAGCTTCACACTCAGTGGCAGTGATGATTTTTGTGCTAGCTGAAAGTGAGCGACCAATGAACTGCAAACAAATAGTGCTCAATAGCTGTGCATTTAGATGTGACAATTATCGCACAAACTTGATCATTTGAACAAATTTTGCTCGATTATTGTCCCATGTAAATGGACGTTTACACAGCCCAACCAGACTGCTGATTGTACACATGATGATCAGAATGCTTGGTACACATTTCCATTTTTACTTTTGTTTGAGTTTTTACTTTTGGTGGGGTTTTGCAGTCAACGCCCACCAGGATGCATTGGGGGCATAGCGGAAGCTGCTGTTCCGACCCATTTAGTGGCCGACACTCATATTTGCAGGCGCAGCTCTAATTGAAATCAGTGGTTGCTGTGCTTGCAATTGCAATTATTTTTTTCTTTCTGGTGAACCATTTCTTAAAAAGTCAAAGAAGGAGTACATATTTTTGGGTGTTGACTTCTATTAAGCTGGTATAACATTTTTACTTAACGCAACAGTTTTAGAACCTACCTACCTTACGAATATAAGGGTGGGGAATAATGTAAATACACTTCATGGATAAAATGTTTTTATTAATATGAATTTGTTTCTCTTTTTCTTCAGACTAGTTGCCTCTATCAAGCAGTCTCCTTTCTCAGCAGGCAGACAGAAGAGTGAAGGAGACTGAGAGAAACAAGGCAGCACCAAAAGTTTGTTTTAAAACAAACTTTATAAAGAACACCACGATTGGCTTTGATGGTGATCACATGTCCAGGAACAGACACTGCTGTGTCATTCATCACAGAACCCATGCCAGAGATAAGGTCAGTATCAGTTTTATACAGATAAGCCCCTGCAGAGTAGTGCTGCTTTGAAGTAGGAAATAAGATTCAAGTGGGTGCTGCACGGGTATGTGCTATGTTAGTGTAAATTCAAGTATTGTATGTGATTAAATATGTTACATATTTCCAGAATATATTTTTATAATATATACAAATGTATGCATATAATTATGAAATGGTCAAGATTTTCACTGGTATCTTTGGCATCAAATATTTCCGTAATACCATGTCTGACTTTCTTACTGAATGCCTGAATTGGGCAATTTTAAAAAGAGTGTATTTTATGTCCATATTTGGTCCATGTTTTGCAGACTGTAATATGAGGCTAATGTAAGTCTATGCATCTATTTACATGGCCGTATTTTTCAAGGTCGTTAAAAAAAAATGGAGCATGACCTATTTTTGTCAATGTGTGCTTTTATATTGGTATTATTTTCTTTTGGGAAAATATGAATATGTATTTGCCCTGTAGAATCTAAAACCAAATTATAGCAAATATGGAAGGAAAAAAAAGATCAAATACTAATGCATTACGGATGCAATGTCATCTATGACATGTCCGTATTATAGACATGTTGCAATACGCTTATTTGAAACTGGCCTTAAAATGTATGCCCAGGTATTTTCAAGTCCAGTATGAAATCTAAAATTTTATCACCACCTGCACCTGAAAGTCCTTTGTGGGTGATGAAAAAGAAGATGAAAGATGAGTAAAAGGTGCTGCATTTCTTACATTTGCTGTTTTGATACACAAGATTCATTACTGCGTCCATGAAATTCATGTATGTGATACAATTTGTAATCCCAAGGGTATAAATTAGTGCGCTTTATAAAAAGCCTTTGTCCCCTTTTAGCAGAACTGGTGTTACACATTAATACTTGTTCACAAAACAAAGCCAGCAGAACTAATTGCACCTCAGGTATCAATGGTTCCAAATTTATACCCTGGCTAAAATAACAAGATATTAGTGGTTTAATGATATCCTTATATATATATTCTACTTCAGTAGGTTTTGCAGTGCCTGTAACAAGGAGCAAAAGGGAGGCTATTTATGTCACTATATGACAACATAGTTAATTAAAACAATTAACCATAATATTTCCAGAATGCTGTGATGGTCACAGTAAAATCACTGGTTATTTTTACAGAATCTCAAAGGGGGAAACAGCAGGCAAAATTACATTAATCCTGACCATAATTTTTTTTTCTCTGCTTAGGGAAACATTGAGATTGCACAATAGAAGCAGTTACTTTTGATTTTATGCAACCATTATGTAACAAAATTTACCGTGAAAAACTATCATACTAAATGGTTCTAAACCTTTCTTGCCATTAGAAAATTGGTTTTGTTAAGAATGAAGAGAAGGGAATTTAAGAATAATGAATTACAGATCAATCTTAAAAGGCAACTCCAGTGATTTTTTTTTCATTCATTACGTAGCTCATCTCCTCAGTATATATAAGTTGGCTAGGATTACAGTGCTTCGTTATTCCTTTTTATCTGAAACTCCTTGCCCATTTTTCCTCAGATAGTCATGCGATCTCCATTCTGATAAGCTCAGTTTTAGGCCTCCTTCCCACGAACGGATTTACGCTGCGTAAATCCGCGGCAAAAATCCGCTGCGTTGCACCCTGCTATTAGGTTCTATTGAACCTAATAGCACAATGCACACGATGCGTAATTCCACCGCGGAATTACGCACCGTGAAATCTCCCGTTCTCACCCGCAGCATGCTCTATTTGCTGCGGGTGTACGCGCTGACGGCTTCCATTGCAGTCAATGGAAGCCGTCCGTTCACGCTATCTCCCGCTGCAACCAGCGGAAGATAGCGTGAAAAAACGCTTCCCCGCCTACCGCCGCGCGTCATATGACGCGGCCGGCGCGTCACGTGACACGGCCGGCCGCGTCATGTGACGCGGTGGGCGTGTCACCTAACGCGACGGCGGTGGGCGGGGAAGCGTCTTCACGCTATCTTCCGCTGGTAAGTATGGGGTCTCTGGGGGGCGCCGTGACGGGCTTCACTGCGGAATATTACGCGGCGGAGCCCGTCACGCTCGTGGGAAGGAGGCCTACTTGGGGTTATATTGCCTGAAACTAGTCAGTTTCACAATCTGTGTTATGCTGTTACATGGAACTCACAACAAACACTGCCTAAAGGGGTATGCAGGCACTCCTATCACAGTTACTGATGATGATGACACAGTTCCTGACACAAAGTTATAGCAGAGGAGATCATAGCTCATCCTCCTAACTGCATAATTGTTGTCTGTAGCTTATTTAGGTGAATATAGAAGGTAATGAAAATTAAACTATTCCCAAAGAAGGCAGAAATGGTATAGCATCTAGCTAATGTTGTACTGATGCATCATGGGATTGATTTAAAACAAAGTAAAAAAAAATCTCAGCAAGATGGTGCATGATAAGCATCAAACAGAGGCTGCACTCCATGGACGTGGCTGTAATATACAGGGTAGACCACCAGAGTGTAACGGGCAATCAAGTAATGGCAACAGAGATAGAAAAATGTGTTTTTGCTGGAGTGGCCTTTTAAAATTCAATCAAACTATCCAAATCTTTACACATGATAGAGGATTTTGTACGCGTGCTCTCTAAGTAATTGATATATAAGCCCATCTATCAAATATGCAACTTTCCATGAGTAAACCCCAAAGTTGCTGAATGTTAAAATACAGGTGGGGATTGAGCATGTAATTCATTTTCTAAACCAAACAAATAGTAAACATAAAACACTGTTGCTTTAATAGGTCCAAAATGCTCATTAGTTTTAAGTAATAACATTTTCTCTAGCACAACAAATTCTCACAGTTATTTCTCTAAGGCATTCAAGATCTGCAATGCACAACAATTTAACAGATACTGTAATTCTTTTAGAATATGATATATTCTAAAGAATTTTGTAGTTACAGCCAATCCTACATATGTAAAAGACCTCCTATATAAACTGTACATTAAAAAGATTGCTACAGTTATTACAACTAGTGATGAGCATTATTGGAATATTCAAGTCAGAAGTGACCAACCTGATTTTCCTGAAATAATTCTAAATCGAGGTAACCCAATCCAAAGTCATAAGCAGTAAAAAATTCAGGTTCACCAATTTTGCCTTCAGAAGATGCCTAATGCGGCCAAATGCTAAGAAGGATGATGAGGAAGCACCTTTTCAATAACTGTGTCTCAGTGGTTAGCATTGTTGCAGTGCAGCTCTGGGGTCCTAGCTTCAAATCTCATTGAGGACAACATCTGCATGAAAAGCTCCATACAGATGTTCACCTTGGTTTGATTTGAACGTAGAACCCCAACACTGCAAGGTAATAGTGCTAATGACTTGTTCTTCCTAATGTATTCTTCTTCTTGCTCTTTCTTCTTCTTCCTCTTCCTCCTGCTCCAGAGGAGAAGAAAGTGAAGGGAAAGAAAACCTTCTCCTCCTCCAGAGAAGGAATAAGCATGAAGAGGAAGAAGGAAGAAGCTTGGTGGTTCCATAGCTAGCACTATTACCTTGCAATGCTGGGGTTTTAGGTTCCTGACTGACTATAGACAACATCTGCATGGTGTTTGTATGTTCTCAGTATGTTTATACTTTTTCTTCTGCTCTCTGGAGAAAGAAGAAGCAAGAGCAATAGTGGTGGCTCAGTTGTATATTATATATACATACATACACATATTTATATGTAATCCTTAGGCCTTAGTCACACGGGCGTAAATACGCGCGTATATACGCGCATATAAACCCACGGGCGTTTTTACGCGCGTCTATACGCGCGTAAAAACGCACCTACAAAAGATAGAACATATTGGTGGCAATGGACATGGTCACGCGTTTTTTTTACGCGCGTATATACACGAGTATATACGCGCGTATATACGCGCGGATTTACGCCCGTGTGACTAAGGCCTTAGGCCTTAGTCAGACGGGCGTTTTTTCGCGCGTTTTGCGCATGCGCATGCGTTTCGCGCATATATGGAACCAATGGTTCGCTATGGCATCGGTCACATGTCCGCTTTTGCGAAAAATTATAGGACAAGGCGATTCGCAAATCGCGCCTATCGGCGTTTTGCGATTATTGTGCGCACCAAAATCATTTTTTTCGCCGGTCAGACGAAGTTTCATGCGCATTTTGATGCGCACGGCGATTTTTCTCCGGTCAGACGGGCGTTTTTCTGCGACGATTAACGCGGCTAGGTGCAGATTTTTCCCGCGATTTTTCGCCTCCGGTCACGCGATTTGCGCATGCGCATGCGACATGCGATGCGCAAAACGCGCGAAAAAACGCCCGTCTGACTAAGGCCTTAATATGTTTATTTGCATGAGCCTTTAGCATCATCGTTATTTTCCTTTACTCATATGTGTCCCACTAATGTACATATTTTTTAATGTTACACAAGATTTCACTCTATAACTTTCTATATGTAGGTTATTATATATAGTTCTGTTCAGATATTTTTATATGAAAAAAAAGGTTTTTTTTTCCAAATTGATAAAACAAAAGAATAAAAACAAAATTTGCATATCTAAAACATAATTGGAACATGACTAAATGTTACAATTTTATTATTTTAATTACAATATATTACAGTATACACTCTAAAAAAACACCTAGAAGGGGGAGTTGTTTTGCTGCAAAACCAGCATGCAGTTACATCTCAGGCAGTTATGCCAATTATTAGAGAGGTGGTATGACTAGATGTATGGTCTTACCACTTGAAGGCCCAGTGATTCCACCCTTGGCATATAAAAAGGCTGTTAGAGGCTATTTGAGTGTAGTGACCTCTTTTTCCACTTCTGTAGAGCTTGTTGAACACAAGTCGCCTCTACAAAGTAATCTAAGACATTTTGTCCAGTTAACAGCGTTTCAGAGGGGGTGTATTATTGGAATGAGAAATTGGATGGTCATATTCACAAAGTGCCCATTATATGTACTACTCCCTAGTAGTGGTACAAAAGACAATGACAGCTCAGCAATATGTTCAGGATATCCTGCAGCCACATGTGTCTCTCTCATAGCGGCTACCAAGAGGCATTTTCTAGCAGGATAATGCTAGGATGTCCACAGCAATGGTGTCACAAGAATGCCTCCACATCATTGTCACACTTCTGTGGTCTGCCCGGGTGCCAGATTTACCAATAGAACATGTATGGGACCATCTGGGATGCCATCTTTGACAGCCTATGAGTTTGCACCATCTAGTTGCTTAGTAACCACAAATATGGACTGATATGCCACAGGATACCATATGGAACATGTATACCTCCATGTCTGCCTGTATCACATCTAGCATCTAAGCTAGAGGTGGCCCAAATTATCATTTTGCTTTGACATTGTAATCACTTATACCAATGTTTCAAATCACACATAAAATTTAATTCAATTCCGACAACTACTTCTATGTGCTTGATTTTTTTTGACAATGAGTGTATTAATATGTATTTAACAAACAATTGAAATATTTATCTTTTATTGAAAAAAGCCTAAGCAGTTTTTTAAATTAGTTATATACACAGATAAATGCAATGAAGCTAAGCCCATGTTTTCAAATAAAGAAAATAGGAAATGCCTACAGGATGAAACAGGTAGAAATAAAACACAGATATGGTTATTGCACTTATGAAAAAACATGCTTTTTATGTTCTTCACACTATGAACAATTACAGCAGTAAATCACCTTGAGATTCAAAAGAAATTGAAACAGAAAGATGAATCTGTTTTCTCCAGATTATGAGAGATATAAGTCAAGATAAGGTAAAAATGTCCTCCTCTAAAATATACTGGTTGAAATTGTTGGCTGAAGTAAAAAGACTGTCAAATGAAATAGTTTGCCCAGCATAAAGTCTCTTCTTGCAAGAGACGTGTTCACCCATTAAAAATTAAACCAAATTTTGTTTTTCTAAAACTAGAGGTTATTTATCAAAGACAATGAAATCACGTCAAGGACAATCAAAGACAATGAGACAAAAGGAAAAGTTATCTACTGCACTGCACTGTGGATGACATTTCCAGTGTCCAACTTGGTGACTGTACTAAATATTATTAAAAAAGTGCATATCCTTAAACTAAAAGTTCACACAAATTACTAACACAATTTAATGAGTTATATAAAGATGAATCTATTTTATTAAGAAAAAAAGTAATTAGTTAAAGAGCATTGTTCTGCTTAATCTAACATTAAAAGGATCACTTTCTTTTCCACTTCAGTATTAATTTTATTTATTAATATAACTTTGATTCGTATAATCAATGCTGTACTAACAAATATTTTCTATGTAACACTTTTTTAAAGATTAAAAGAAAAATTTAGTGTGAAATACTGTATGCAATAATGTTAAAGATCTGAAAGAAATGGGTCTGGTTAAACTAAGGAAAAAGGGAGATCTATTTTGCATTGTACAACATCATAGTAACATAGTAAAAGTTAGTAAAAAAAACATATATCCATCAAATTCAGTCTGGAGCATTGATATAGAGCAGCGTTTCCCAAACCCCAATCCTCACAATTCCCCAACAGGTCATGATTTGAGGTTATACTATAGAGAGAACACCTGTGGCAATGTCTGGAGCACTGAAAATTATATCACCTGTGCAATACTGAGGAAATCCTGAAAACCTGACGTGTTGTGGGGGAGGGGGCATGAGGACTGACGTTTGGGAAACACTGATCTAGAGGAAGACAAAGCATCCACTATGAGGCAGAAGTCAACTTCCCTCACTGTAGGGAAAAAAGACTATTCAAGTGATTACACTCAGCATAGATTCTTTACTCAGCCTTCCAATCTTGTAATATTACACTAACGGTCAAACGTTTTAGAATACCTCAATCTTTCCAGTTTTTCATACATTAACATAGTTCAAGTCCAGGAAATAATATAAAAAATAGTTCAAAGGTTCAAAATTAAATTAAAAACAGAAAAATAAAATGGCTTTTTTTTCAGGGAACTCATCAAGGACAGCTGCTCTGCAACACAGAAAGCAAATTATGGTTTGAAATTGGATGCAACTATTACTGCAGGTGTCTCTACTTTTGTAGATTACTTTTAGACCCTCTTATTCTGTATAACCAGTGTTGGAACATATTGCATTATAACACCCTTTAGAGCAGGATTTGAACAGCATTGCTCTTCAGTACAGAGCACATTGCTTTAATAATGGCAAGAAAAAGGCAACAAACCAAGTAAGACAGACATTTATAAGTCTTCAAAGTTTAAGTTTGTCCTACAGAAAAATTGCAAAGAAATCCAAGACAGTAGTCAGTACAGTTTCCTATACCATCAAAAGGCACTTGGCAACTGAAAGAAACTCTGACAGGAGGAGGTCTGGCAGACCAAAGGCCACTACAAAATCAGATGACAAGTTTTAAAAGTCAACAGTTTGCATGATTGGCATCTCACAACACAAAATCTTCAAGCACAGATCAATGCACCAAAAAAGTTTCCATTTCAATTTTGAAGACAAGATTTATATCTGCAGGTTTGAGAGGTAGAGTATCAGTAAGAAAGCCACTGCTAGGATTGCAAAATAAAAAAAAAGACTTGCCTGGGCAAAGCAGCACATTCAGTGAACTACTGAAGAGTAAAAGAAGGTCTCATGGAGTGAGGAATCAAAATTGGATATCTTTGGTACATCAAGCAGGCATTTTGAATGCAGTCGAGTGGGTGAAATAATAATTTCTAATTGTGTGACACCAACTGTCAAACATAAGGAGGAAACATAATGGTCTGGGGCTCTTTTGCTGGATCAATAGTTGGCAACTTTGCACAGGGTGAGTGGCACACAAAACGGACAAAAAGCCTACCATGGCATTTTGATACAGCATGCAATACCTTCTGGTGTACACCTAGTTGGTCAGGGGTTAATATTACAGTAGAAAAATGATCCAAAACATACTTCTAGGTTATTTCAGAGCTAGTTAAGAAGGCAAGAAGAAGCTGGTAAGCTTTAAAGAATTTAAAGGCCTGCAGTCTCCAGTCCTAAAGCCCATTGAGCTTGTTTCAGATGAACTGGACAAAAGGGTGAAAGCAAAGTAATCTAAAAATACAGCTCTTTTATGGGAACGTCTGCAAGAATGTTGGGAAAAAATTTCTGAAAAATATTCTGAATGAAATTGAAGAAAGAATGCCTTAAATGTGTAACGCTGTTATATCAGCTAGAGGTGGCTACTTCTGAAGAGGTAAGAATCTAGATTTAATTTCGTGAAACAAAGTTAATCCATTATTTTTATTCATTTTGTTTGTTTTAGGTTTTCATTTCAAAGTACATTTGACACATTAAACTGTGTAAATATCAATAAAAGGTGGAAAAATGGTGGTGTTCTAAAATTTTCAACTGGTAATGTATGTCTTTCCCGGAAGGCATCTCAACACCTTTTAAACTCTAACCACCAACCATCACCACATGGTCTGGCAGAGAGTTTCATAGTATAACTTAGGGACATAAAAATGGGGGGTACAGATGGAACAATTACACATAGACACTGGTGTTTGTGGGTGATCAATTACTCTTTTACCATGTAAGGGACAAATTTACATGGTAAAGAATTGCCCAGGAGCTTATGGCTAAGTCTCTGGTGCTGGTTTTCTTAAATAAAAGCCTTCCATGCAGACAGAAATCTTCTTTCCTCTAGAATAATTTATTTAAATATTTTTCTGAGGAGTTATTAAAGTACTTGAAAAACCAGTAAGGATAAAATATGGACAGCAAGGGATATTAAGAACTTTCACTGTAACAATTTAATTAATGGCACTCTGTGGTGTGTGGGTGCTAGACTATGGTTCTCATTCCATTAAATATAATGAGATCTCCACACTCCAAAGTGTCTGCTGTTAGGATACGTTTATTATGTAGATAATCCAAAATGTAATATTTTTGTCAAACACCAGAACAACAAGAAGCATATGTATAAGATATAAAAAACAAACTAATATCAGAATATAGGTCAATACACAACAACCAAAGTGTAAAGGGATATAGATTGTTTCAGCAAAACAATAATTCAACTTGAAAAAATTTAGGAGACTAAGTTGATATAGCTTAAAGGGGTTGTCCAGTTCGAAAAATCACATTTAAAGTTTAGAACCACCCTGCGGCGTCTGAATGGCAGGAGTTATCACCTGACTTCTGCTGTTAACAGAGACGGTGTGAATTCCAGGGCTACAGCGCTGGATTTCTGAGGCTGAAGAGGGTAAGTATCCATTTGTTTTATGCTTTTAAGAGACATTGATCTAAAAGTAATTTTCTCCGGATAACCCGGTTAATGTAGAAAATGATTTGGTAGACTATACAGAAACTGGAGGACTGCTTAGTGCCACTCAATACATTGAGCAGCGGCTTTCACTGGTCACACCGGGAAAATGATTCGGGAAGTAACTATAGTACTTAAATCCCCGGACTCAGTGAGTTACCTACTTTCAGCCCATAAGCTTAACTTATAAAGCTAAAAGTAGGTGACAGATTCTATTTAAATCTCACTGTTTCAATCTTAATCTCCAGGGGTTTAAGGAGAGATAAGACACATCATAAAACTGTCACATTCCCGAGCACAGTGGACTGATTAAGTATGTCTCAGCTCAGTCTGTCTGTTGTTTTAGGTTTTGAGTGCAAAACAGGCTCAAATTTCTGTGTGAACATTTGTATTTCAATTAAGAGCGGTGTCCTCTCTGCATTTGTATATTATATATGTTCCTGACCCAAACCAGCTTCATTTTAGCCTGATGAAGGATCAATAGAAGACCAGAAAGCTTGCTGTAACATCATCTATTTTTGTTAGCCATTAAAAGGTATCATATCTACAAGATTACTTGGTTTCTCTCACTGAAAACAATCTTAATCTCCTTCTTATCTTTGTCACCATGTTATTGTGCAAAAGGAGATACCTATCAATCAGCATCTGGAAGTGTGAGGAGAATGCAGGAACATATATGTATGAATATGCATGAGCTTCATTGGACTCAAAAGTAAGATTTTCAAAATCATTAAAGCAATTGGTATACTGTAAGTGACAAGCCAATGAAATCAGTGTGTCTGTCACTATACCATGCTACCTGCAGACTGGGCAGCTTAGGGGACGTAACATGCTCCATTTCATTCTCACACTACTAGCTTTAGCTTTTGCAAGCACAATTAAAACACAAAACATGACAGTTATACAGTCTCTTAAAAGGCACACAGCTTGGTGGCTACTACTATTAATGGAATAGTCAACGAGGGCTCACTGAATATTGGTTACAGTCTCTCAAAGGACATACAAAATATTGGCTACAGTGTGAAGCTCCAAGAGCATATCACTTTAGCTGAGCTTAGTGAGGCACCTTGGTCTGGCACTCTCAGAGTCTCTGGTCACAACAACAGTATTCCTGGAGCTTTGCTGACCCCACAATACAGTCTCTCTCCAGTTAGAGGTCAACAACGTTTCACATACTTGAGAAAATCTACCGTTAAGGGCTTCGGCAACCCCTGTAATCTTAAAGGCAACATCACAACAGGTGCAAGTTAAGAAAACAAGGTAGCGAGTTACCACCAAACAAGATCTCAGGATCTGCAACTCTAGCGTAACTTGCTGTCCAGTTGCAAACTGGAGCCACTGGTGCATGCGTATTACAGATAAAAAAAGAAAACAATACAGGTACGCAAAGACAGCGGCCCGGGCACAGGGTTGGATTCCGCTGCAGGCTCCCGCATGCAGAATCTGACCGGTTCGCTTGCAGCCGGCCTAAAAGATGTGTATTTTTACAGACTGTATAAATCAGTTCAGCGTATATTCTAAGTACACTATATCATTGAAAGCAAAAGGATCTCAATCCCATACATATGTTAAATAAACTGCTGTGGTTCTATCAAACCTATGACAGACCATTACTTTTTTACTTCATATCCTACACAACAAATAGCGGAAAACTCATCTGACACACATCTTTTTCTATGGCAGAATGCCACAAAATCATCTTTGGGCATCTGTTTGATCTTGTCCTCATACATCATCTTTTCAGCTCATACTTCCAACACTGTCATATGCAAAATCATCAGTGACTTTGTCTGCCAAGAGGGTTTATTTTTAACAGTTTGGACCGATTTCAAGTTGATAACTTTTATCTCTAGTGTATATATAATTATTTGACTTTCAATGTTCTAAATATGCACTAAAATAGAATTATTTGTGAAAGTATACATGGGGACAAAACACAAAAATTAATTTGACTAAATATTAGAGGAGATTTCTCAATAGCGATGCAAAATGATTAAAGGTCAGTGAAATGCTGCAAATTACAACAAATTTGCAGAAATGGTGCATGTGCATAATACATTTGGTGCAAGTCACCAAGTATAATAGATACATTAGACCACCTGATGGCAGGTGAACACTTACACCAATAGTACACCAATTAGTTGTAGAACATCACAGTTCCCGTTAGCCACACTACTTTTTGTAGGCAATTTTCAGAACAGTTGAGAAAGTTGTAAAAAGTGTTAAAAACATAATTATACATTATAAATAAGGCAAAGTACATAGAAAGAAAGATAGAACAATTGTTATCATGACCAGTGCATTGTGATAACTCAATTTAGAGCATTGTAGTACATTGCAGTTACTGATATAATAATGATAACGCATCTTGCATTAGCACATTACAGCAATTATGTGATGGACCTACACTATTTGCATAGCACGACTAACCATTCAAACTATTGCAGTCGGTAGGACAGGGAGCATGTTATCAGGGGGAGTACAGAAGGGTTTAGTTTAGTGGATATGGTTTGCCTCCCTGAAGAGATACGATTTTAGAGCAAGCCTGAAGTTTAGTGTGTCAGTGATTGCCCGGGTATTTTTTGGTAGCGCGTGCCAGAGGACTGGTGCTGCTCTGGAGAAGTCTTGGAGGCGAGAATGAGAGGTTTGAATTAAAGGTGCACTCAGTCTGATTTTGTTAGCAGAGCGGAGGGCGCGGGCTATTAGGTTTCCTCCTAATATCTTAAGTCAATGCTAATTAGGAAATACTATACAACACATTATATGTATATTAATGTAAGGTAGGTTTGCCCTTCTTTCAGTATGTTTGTTCCACCGTACTTTCACATTATATATTTTCCCTTATCTTCCACATTCCTGTACAAAATCTTCTAGACTCTATAAAACTATTGCTATGATACATAAATAAAATCCATAGAAACAAATGAACACTTCATTCAGTGCATCAGATGACCATTTCTGCAACACATGTTTATTCCATCACTTGAATTTAGAATGTAGAGGCATGAAATTACATCATTTACTACTTACTAGTTCCTAATTTCAAGCATGAACTGACTGACCAGATGATACAGTATCAGGTAATATATACATTTCAATGTTTATTTCCGTTCCTAGGATGTGGACTAAGATTTATACTTACTAATTTTGAAGTGGAAATGACATGCATTGTAGTAACGAGAGTCAAATGGTAGAGCTGATGGAGTACAAAAGAAATAATTTTTCACTGTGCCATTTTCTTTCCTTGAGTAACTATTTCAATCTTTTCCAGGAGAATAGACAGATTTATCAAACTACATTTTCAGAGGCAATGAATTATACAGCTGAAATTAAATTCTTGAACCCTCCAACTATTTTTGCTTTGTGATGAAGATGCATTTTGCAAAAGTATAAAACCACAGATGCAGCTGAACATAATGCAGAAAAGGAACTATAAAAACAGTTTTGGTTTCCAAGCATAAAAATGGGCTTTGTAAAATAAATGTTAAAACGCAGAATTTGTGTCATTGTAGAATCGCGTTGGATAAAGGAGTGTTCCTTCATCGTGTTCTCAGTTTATCTTCTAAAGTGCACCTGTCCAAATACACGCCTGTAGATTACCTGCGATATGTTTATTCATGTAAACTGCTTTTGAAGAGCATAAAGGATGTGACTATCAAAATGATTATTGATACATGTGACAATATGACAAAAAGCTAATAACTGCAGATCAGCTAGTTTCTAAACATTGCATGATTCCCTTTAATTATTAGCGATGTGAACATATTAGGTATTTGCCCTGTGATTATTAACTAGAAATTGTCGCAATGATCAGGATTAAAGATGAGCGAGCATACTCGCTAAGGACAATTGCTCGATCGAGCATTGTCCTTAGCAAGTACCTCCCCACTCGGCAGAGAAGGTTCGGGTGCCGGCGCGGGTGACAGGTGAGTTGCGGCAGTGAACAGGAGGGAGCAGGGGGGGGGGGGAGAGAGGGAGAGAGAGATCTCCCCTCCGTTCCTCCCCGCTCTCCTCCGCCGCTCCCTGCCCGTCGCTGACAGCCATACCTTTTCTCCCGAACGGGCAGGTACTCGCTAAGGGCAATGCTCGCTGATCACTAATCAGGATATGAAACGGACTACACTTTGGTGTAAGTTCAATGTCAATTGTGTATTTATTTATGATGCTTTTCTGTATTATCCCTATTCATGTATTATCGCAGTTCTTTCAAATGCTAAAGTATAATAAGTTTTCATAAATGTTTTAATTAAATACTGTAGCATAGTCTACTGTTTGGTTCTTATCTTGGATCAGCTTCCCTATTCCCAGCTTCCTCTTCTCTGCCACAATCTTCCTGCTACGACCCCTGTTGCTCTGGTTGACACACAGGCTCAACACTTTGTTCTCAAAGGACCAAGATGCTAGAATATCATTCACTTGTACAGCGGAAATTGTGAGGCATGGGAATTATCAGCAAAGTTCCTTAAATGAAACTGAGTAGACAACGAGATGTGCTGTAATTGTCTCGTTAAGGGCTCGCACACACTTGCGTTTTTTTTTAACATTTGTGTTAAAAAAAAACACAGCATTAAAAAACCGCAAGTGTGTGAGAGCCCTAATAAAGATGACATTGCAGTGACCCAAGTTAGTAATGCAGAAACAGTTCCCAATGAATTCAATGGGAGCTGTACCTGCATTGTCAACCCAGACCACTGTTTCCTGCTCCAGCCACACTGACAGCAATCCAGATAATAGCTGATCATCTGGAGTGCCCAGCAGAAGATCCCTTGTGATCAACCATTGATGACCCATCCTAGTCATCAATAGTTCAGTCCTGAACAACCCTTTTAAGTGACTATAAGACACCTATGCTTACAGGGTCCCTGTTCAGCGGCAGGTATGTTTGCCATTGCATAATTTACAATCCATTAATGACAAACTTGTTTCTGACCAACTTGCTCCCTAGTATGGCTGGTTTCACTCAGCCAAAAATCTTGCACATGTTTTGTGCGTTGCAAGACGCACAAAACGCACACGAATATGGACTCCATTCTTTTGAATAGAGTTATACACATGAGCGATGCATCACAGTGAGGGAAAAAAATCATGGCATATTCTATTTTTTTCCCGTTCCTCTGAATGCATCGCCCATTGTTTTCAATGCAATCTTAAATACATTGCATGGCTCTCACATGCCATACGATGTGCATGTGAGTTGAATATGAAATTTCCCATTGAAATCAATGGGAAACACTTCTAATCCGCCATTCCACGTGAAACTAGTACGACAGAATAAAAATTTCACAGAAGGGATGCGAGGCAATTTTGCCTGAAAAATCACCTCACATTCACGGATAAAATGCAGGTTGACGAGAAGAATATGGGGCTGAGTTTCTCAGCCTGATATCGCACTTAAAGGGGTTGTCTCGCGAAATCAAGTGGGGTTATACACTTCTTTATGGCCATATTAATGCACTTTGTAATATACATCGTGCATTAAATATGAGCCATACAGAAGTTATTCACTTACCTGCTCCGTTGCTAGCGTCCCCGTTGCCATGGTTCCGTCTAACTTCGGTGTCTTCTTGCTTTTTTAGACGCGCTTGCGCAGATGGATCTTCTCCCTTCGGCTGGTCTTGGAAGCATCAGCGTTTTGGCTCCGCCCCCTTGTACGCGTCATTGCGTAGCTCCGCCCCCGTCACGTGCCGATTCCAGCCAATCAGGAGGCTGGAACCGGTACACGTCATGGGGCGGAGCTACGCGATGATGCGTACAAGGGGGCGGAGCCAAAACGCTGATGCTTCCAAGACCAGCCGAAGGGAGAAGATCCATCTGCGCAAGTGCGTCTAAAAAAGCAAGAAGACACCGAAGTTAGACGGAACCATGGCAACGGGGACGCTAGCAACAGAGCAGGTAAGTGAATAACTTCTGTATGGCTCATATTTAATGCACGATGTATATTACAAAGTGCATTAATATGGCCATACAGAAGTGTATAACCCCACTTGATTTCGCGAGACAACCCCTTTAAGACTCGCATCAGTTTAATACTATATGTCATGACTTATTTTGTGTATGTTTCTCCCGTTTTCTGTAGCACTGCAGAATATATTAGTGCTATACAAATAAAGATTATTATTAAGAAAATACCATTCCATCCATGAGGAAACCTCAGTTTTACTGTATCTTAATATTTCACTGCATGTGCCTTGATGTAAAATTATTTAAATGCTGTGCATTTCTCTCAGGTCTGCATTTCTTAACAGCCTGATAAAGGAATCTCTGTGCTCTGAAAATTTGTAAATAGAATTTTTCTGGTTAGTCCATAAAGGTATCACTTCTATGATATTATTTTTTTTCTTTTTTAATACAAATATATGTAACATTACATTAAAAGCATTGAAATTGAAAATTAGTACAGTTAAATTCCCTTCGGCATCAGAGATTTTTCATGTAATTTTTGTTTTTTCTTCCCCACCTTCCAAGAACCATATCCTTACTATTTTCTTCTCAATATAGCTGTATGAGGACTTTTTTTGTGGGATGAGGCCTCCTTCACACGAGCAGGTTTTAGCACAGTATAGAAGCATGAAAAGATCGCGGCTATACTGCACTAAAAATAGCATAAACAGGTGATTTCCAGATATTAAGTCTCGAGCTTAATTAGTAGGGAAATTGCCCGTTCACATGATCGGCAGGTGCGTGTTGCGTGTTATCCAGCTCCTGTAGGAGTCTATGGAAACTCCCATGCATCACGCACCAAAGATAGGTCAGGTCTAGAGATGAGCGAACGTACTCGTAACGAGTACTTACGCATCCGAATACCGCCATTTTCGAGTACTTCAGTACTCGGGCGTAAAGATTCGGGGGGCGCCGGGGGGCGGGGAGAGGCGCGGCGGTGCGGGGGGGAGCAGCGGGGAACAGGGGGGAGCCCTCTCTCTCTCCCTCTCCCCCACACTCCCCACTGCTACCCCCCGTGCCGCCACGGCGCCCCCCGAATCTTTACGCCCGAGTACTGCAGTACTCGAAAATGGCGGTACTCGGGTGCGTAAGTACTCGTTACGAGTACGTTCGCTCATCTCTAGTCAGGTCCTATCTTTTCACACAAGACGGACCTTAGATGCGAGTTTGCAGTCCATGTCCTATCTTTGTTAGGTGCGTGTTTTTTGCGCGTGTAAAATTCCTTCTATAGGAAACCATTGGTTCTATTAGACGCAATCTTTTCACATGCCTATACTGCGCTAAACCCCGCTCATGTGAACGAGGGCTCAGTTGTATGTTTTAATTGCACCATTTTCTATACCACATAATGTAGTGAGAAGTTAAACATTTTTAAGTGCGGTGGAAATTGTTTTTTAAAGTCATTTTTTGGGATCACTAGAAATGACACATGCCTCTTATTCCGTGGGTCAATATGATTATGGCAATGCCACAATTATATAGCTTTTTTATGTTTTACTTTTTTAATGTTGCTTTCTGTTGTCATATTCTGTCATGTGTTTTCATTGACTGATCTCTTACAGGGCTTGTAGTTTTCATTAGTATATTTTGGGGATATATACATATTTTTGACCCTTTATTTATTTATTTTTTGGAAGACAGGATAACAAAACACCCTACAATTCTGGCATTCTGTACTTTGTTTTTTTGCAATGTTTACTATGCAGAATAATCAGTGTGATTTTTTTTAAATTAGTTTGGACCTTGATAAGCACTAGGATACAAAGCTTGTATTTTTCATTTAATTTTTTAACGTTTAAATGGGAAATTTAAAACATTTCCCATTTAAAATTTAGAAATGTAAAACATTTCATTAACTTTTTTTCTACAAAATTTTAGTCCCCACGGAGACCTTGAACTTATGATCACTTGTAGTATATACTGCAATTTTTCAGTATTGCAGCATATATTTCATTTTTAAGGTTGACTATTAAAAAGACTATTTTATCATCTTTTTGTACCCCTCCCAGAGGGCACTATTAGGTATCGACAGTCACACTAATTACAGTAATATAACTGATATGCAGAGCTGTGAAGTAGTTTTGGAGAAACTTGCCTTTTATCAGTAGCAGCACATGCCTAGAGGACTACTTAAAATAATCCTGGATATTCATGAGCTGCAGGCTAGCTTCACCCACCTTGCCCTTCAGTTAATGACTGACAGCTGTCTGACTATTACTGTGTAAAGAGAGAGTGCTGCCATATCAGTGACTGGAGAGCGGGGTGGGTGTGGCTAGCTTGCAACTCATCAAAATGCAGGACTACTTCTGTGTTTGGCTGTTACTAATGAATTGCAAGTTTTTCCCAACCTACTGCACCAATACATGCAGCAGCCATATCATTGTAATCAGTGTGTCTGTCACTATTTTATGGTGCTCTCAGGGAGGGCTGCAAAAAGATGGTATTAGAGCCTCTTTAAGCTCTGTCACAGACAGGGTTTAACGACTGACATACTAACTCATAGTCACGTCCTGATTGCATACCCTCCAACTGGCTGCTTAGACACATTGCCAGCTTTGACTGCAACATCAAAGACCACTCTCACACAGGCGTTTTTTACAGTGTAAGTGTGGTTTCACACGAGCGTGTGCATGTGTGTACATAGGTGCTTACATATGTGCGCACCTCTGTATGAACAAAAACACGCGTGTATGCAGGTGCGCATTGCCTTCAATGAAGGCAATGGTCTGCCGGCACCCCTTAATTGTTTTCCAGGAAGGAGCTTTAAATGTAAGCTCTTCCCTGAAAAACAACCATTTTAGTGTAAAAAAAAAATATGAACACCTCAGCCAATCACAGGCATCTCTCGCCGCGGCTGCAGTGAAGGCAATGCGTGTATTCACTATGGTGCACGCATGTCCTATCTTTGCTGGTGCATGACTGTAAAGCAAGGACATGTGCACACACCATAGGGAATGCATTGGTTCTAATAGACGCATGTCTTTGTGCGCGCATATGCACGCACAAAAACAAGCTCATGTAAAGCCACCCTTAAGCGGACGTTTGTAATGCCCACTAAAAAGCCTGTACTGATCCTTATTCATTTCAATGGGACTTCTGAGACGAGCATTTTAGCAAAGCATTTCTACCGCATGCTAAAACGGACACTGCATGTTCTATTTTCATGCGTTTAGTGGTTTTTAATGCACGACTTCACCCACTGCAATGAGGTGCGTTAAAAATGCTGTCAACTGTGGTAAAAAAACACCGTTCTAAAGCACTGTAAAGTGGTCCTTTTACAAACATCTAAATAGTTAACAGCTGCATTCAGAGCCAACTTTGTTCGCAGCCTTGTCAGTTGCTTTCAAAAACAGCTGATAACCACTGATATAGAGTAGACTCTGCTTCTGAGCCTGCTCCATACATCCTTTGTGATAGCAAGATGTATATTTGATGCGGTTGGAAAGTAGTTAAGTAGTATCAAACAGCCTCTGAGCTAGTGGGGCTTAAGTGTCAACAGTAGATGGGTCAGGCTCCGAGACAACATGTAAATGAACAAGAAATTATATGTTGGAATCAGAAATAAGTAAAATGAAGGCTCTTTTCACACAATAAGGCTTTTATATCAATTTCTACAATTTAGCATCAAACATATTTTTTGTAATCCACAACTTAAAACTGTTTTCACTTCCACGTAATAAACTGCAGTACACGTATTATTCTAGTAATTACAGCTCTACCGCAGAATCCTCCAAACTTCTCTACAATAAGATGAAAGAAACAGCATTTTGTCTTACTAAATGTTATTCTCATCAGATATCTACAACAAGAGATGACATGTGTTGTCCCTGAAAGCCTTTTTTTCTGCATATGAAAACATTCATAATATACTGCTTCTACCTCTTACTTTGATCAGCTTTTAAGAAAAGAATTTTACTAGTACGAGGAAGATGATATTCAAATTGACCCTATATATTCAGGAAGAAAAGAATGTGAAGCGTAACAAAGAATGAATTCCATTTACAGAATGGGGTTGTATGCATAAAATACATTTCAAAGCAATAATCCAAAAAACTCTCTCTCTCCCATTCCTGGGCCCCATTTGTTAAAAAGGAAAATGCAATATTATGTTCAAGACCAGCTGTCAACTGTTTTCTGTATGAAAATAAATAAAAGTCCATCATTTGGCAATATATGGAAAGAAAGTATGTTCTGTGCTAAAATAGTATAAAACTAATATACTTCTTCAGGCACAGAGTTGAACAGGCATATATAGACACTTCGCTAAATGCTATTTACACCTCATGGTATCATCTCTCAGAATGTCTTCAAATTCTTTGCTCCACCATCATTATTAAAATACTCCGAACACAGTAGTTCTGTATAATAAAATGAAATCCCTTTAATTCAACATCCGATACTTTGCTGATGTTGGGAAAAGTGGAAGGCAAAAAGAAGAGGGGCCGACCAAGGGCAAGATGGATGGATGATATCCTTCAGGTGATGGACTTGACCTTGGTGGAGATGGGGGTGGTGACAGCCAACAGGAAGCTCTGGAATGGGCTGGTCCACAAGGTCACGAAGAGTCGGAAGCGACTGAACGAATAAACAAAAACAAACTTTGGAACTTGTTGCCAGCATTGCACTGTAAGGTAAATGTAGATGGGCCACACCTAGGTATTAAAAAATTAGGTGCTTGTAAAGGGCTGCGGATTCCAATTCAAGTCTAATCACAGCACACTCTTCTTTGCGTGATGTGAAGTACTATTATATTAAGTAATATTTTGGTCACAGTTGACCTTTCATCGCTTTGGTCGCTGTTGATGGTATGTAAAGATGCACATATGCAGTAGTGCTCGGGTAGGGAATAAGCTGGCATCTGTGCACATCTGTGTCACTACCTCAGCACTTTATGAGCCTCTTCCTATACCATCAACAGTCAGGACTCTGAGACAAATAAAAAAAGGTCAACTGTGACCAAAGCGTCAAATAAATGTTGCACTATGTGTGGCTATCATTATAAAAGTGTTTTGTTAATTGCTTAAGATAATAAAACATCACAGTTTACTATGATTACATTCTATACTAGCATTGTACTGTAATGCAGTGTGGAAGTTTACAAATGGGATCAACATTCAGAAAAGAATTGAAAGCTTCCGATTAAAAAACAAAGTTAGGCTCTGCCCAAATAGTTCCATTTTATCAACTTTCTAAAGGGTAGAATATGGGAATTTTCTATAAAGAAAAAAAATCTAAAAGACCAATTTTGAGTCTATGGGATCCTTTGAGATCCAATATTTATGCACTGAATTATCTCTCTTATGTGGTTTTAAGTTACTGTACAGTCTGTATTATGCTCTATTGTTACATATACAATATAAAACAAAGGCTACACAAATATCTGTCTGGTATGATTTAGTGAATCCTGTACTGAGCAGGGGGTTGGACCTGATGACCCTGGAGGTCCCTTCCAACTCTACCATTTTATGATTCTAAAATGTTGGAGGCTTCAGTGCTAACAATTCAACATTCTGCAAAGACATTTCTTTGGCAATTTGCATCCTTTTTCTTACATCAGTATTGTGATGATTAGCTGATCACAGCGAGTCCACACTACTGTGACTCAAAGCAATGGGCAGTTATCTGTGGGGCTATCTGGTAGCATCGGTTCAACTCCCCAGCAGCACTACCACAGGGAAAATGAAGCATTGCAGAGGTCCAATTGAAATCAATGAGATATCTATGTAATTCACAGACATGGTAGGTTCTCCAAAGTGGAAGATGTTCTTTGTAGTCACTTACTTTTCTGGTTGACTGGCTACTTTCATCCATGATTTAAAAACTGATTTTCTAAACCAGAGAGCTGTATGTACATTATCACATAAAACTTACTCTATCACTCGAGACAGGGAATTATAATACTGTCAACAGAAAAGCATATGGTAACGCAGTGGTGACTAAATCAGGTTTGTAAGATCTACCAACAGGACAGTTTTTTCCTCTTCACTGAGATCAACAATGTTAGTCTTTCATATGGGTTATCAATTACTCTTGGTACTGTTTAAAACCTGCTCTGTGAATAGATCTTGAGGACAAAGACTGGCCACCATTAACATACCATAAGAAGCCATTAAGTACTATGGCCCTATAATCTAGTTCTTAGGTACTTGCCTAGCCAACTACCCCCTTCCAGTTATGGCAGGGGCACATTGAGCTGTAGATCAAAGAGGCATGTGCCCCTAGGATCTCCAAGAGATTGCCCAAGCAATGTTAAGGGTTTATAATAAAACACTGCCCCACCGACTCCTCCCACCCTGAGCATCGCAGATTATTCCCCAACAAATTTTAGTTAAATGTAAACTTAATTGGAGCAACCAGTCTCAGGCAGCTGCTGCCAAAGCAAATATGATAGTGAAGTACATTAAAAAGAGGTGGATTTAGAGCCTAGTTACCTATGTCTTTACATAAAAGACAATAGACTAAAGGGGTTTTCCAGGTATATACTTTTGATAAACTATCCTTAGGATAGGTCATCAATAGTTGATCGACTGGAATACACAGCTGATCAGGCACCCACTGTCAGCACCACAACACACAGGTGTACGGAGCAGAAGCAGTTAGCTCCAGCCCCTATGTACTGCCAGGTCCTTCATGCATTAATTTTTATTAGATAGGCCATCAATAGTATTTGCCTGGAAAAGCACTTTAAGTCTGTTACTCGTGGGCCAATGCTGGGCATTTGCTGTGGGCCTACCAGGGTAAAATGTGCCAGTCGGCCCCTGAGCTACAGCCTTGCACTTATAATAGTATACAGAGGAATATAGAGTGTTGTAATAGAGTCTGTAAGATGCAGAAGAGAATGGATATAATTAGAATTTCCTCAGCTGCCTCGCTCTATTTCCAAGTCCCTACTGCTAACGGAAACTGTTCATTTGCATATAAAGGAATTCTTATTTCCTTACAATTTTATTTAAGACAGTTCCAAGTTTATACAGTAGGTACTGTTGTATGGAATTATGCATTACATGCACGTTTTAAGGTTTGTATCAAATACCTATTAGAATAACCAGCTGCATCGATCCTTATTAGTCTTTTGATTATATTGTTTAATGATGAACTTTTTATCGTTCAGATGCACACACTATTCTCTCCTGCAAATACATCTATTTTTAGCATAAAAGCAGGTTTAAAAGGTCCCTCCATTATTTTCAGTAGAACATTGATTATTTCATTGCAGTAGATCATACTGATAAAATAATCAGCAACAATAAAATAGCAAATAATATGTTTTCGTTGGTGAATTTGAGTCTTATAATCTTGCAAGCAGAGAAGGAATCCAATTTACTATAGAATCCAACTGCTGTCAAAGAAATATAAAAGAGATAAAATACATTTGTCCATTTTATATGTAGTCCCAGTAGTTTTCCCCTTTTCATGCGGCAGAAAGGCCTGCTATGTTAAATAATAAATACATTCACCCATACAAGTTGACTTTGATTCTTCCTGCCATACGTGAACAGATTAGTTCTACTGAATAAGCAAGCTCTGCTAATGAACAGTAAGTGGTATAAATGTCATCATTCTGTCATCTACTTAGTCACCAAGATCTAAACTAGAGACACTTAAAATGAGAGTTCAGAAGCCTTCAAGGAATCATTGCTTTAATAGCTCCTATTAGGAACAACAGAGGTTTCTAAAATACCCCAAACACATACATCAATGCATTAATGCTTGATTCACATCATTATTTCAGTTAATGTTCATTATTTAACTTTTACATGCAATTCTGCAACTTTTCCTAATTCCTAATCATAGCAATACATTTACAAACTAAAGTATACTGTCAGTATGCCAACTACTCATCATTGCATCCTTGATCTATGAATAGTAGACTGTTGGCATATTTGCCACTTTTATGTTTTGTACTGATATATATGCTGCACTGTTGATAATGTCCTTTATGTTCTAACATGCACTCTGTTTACAGGCTGTCGGCAGAAAAATAGAATGCACACTGAATGTACCGTAGAATGTACACTGCGATAATAATGATGATGTTTGTATGCAGTAATTTTAAGCCACTGGATAATCGGTCACACATGTAGACACACTAAGATTGCACCCCACAGCACTGTGATTAGGGGCATGCTATATACGGAGGTTGCTACACTACCTCATGACCACCAGTGGATTAAGGAAGAGTGATGGGGTGTTCACCCTCCCTAGATTTGCCAGTCAGGACTGAATCGAGTACTACAAGCTCTGCCCACCCACCAATCACACTAGTACAGTGTTCAAGCTGCTTTACTTGCTCAATATATTCATTTTCTACTGTATGTGTATCATAGATATATAAAGTTTTAAATGCTCTACAATTGTTATGTACTTGATAAAGGTGCCATAGAGCGACGAAACGCGCTGTACAATTCCAATAAACTTATTGACAAATAGCAGATTTGTCAGGATCCGGATGTTTGTTGAGACAGTGCGGGAGCACCTTTGTAAACTATTGCTCTATTTTACCGTGGGTCCAACGATACAGTTGGACACAGAAGCCCTGCAGCGGACTCCAATCATTAGAGGGATCCATCGGCACAACTGTGAAGATCCATTGTGATCTGATAAGCGGACCTGGACGAGGAAGTGTTGGTGAGACTCTGACACACAGGAGATCTCACCATACGCCGGGTGAGTCCTTACTATATACCATTGTTTATTTTTTTGTAATAGTCACCATCTTTATTTAAGCCTACACTTCGGGCAGCCCCTTAGAAGTGCCTCCCTGATGTACTTATGTTTACAATGAATTTAGGACACTTTGTTAGCCACTACAGAACCTTCTCTTTCATCTACTGCAGTAATTGAGGTTGGATTTGGACTTAATCTTTGGAAAACTGTTTTGGCAAAAAGTCCAAGTGCACTCAGTGAAAAATTTTAGCAATTGCTTGAGGACAATGAGCTCAAAGTGTCTTTTAAATTCCCCAGAACTTAATTTGATTGAGCATCTATTAAAGGGGTTGTCCCGCGGCAGCAAGTGGGGTTATACACTTCTGTATGGCCATATTAATGCACTTTGTAATATACATCGTGCATTAAATATGAGCCGTACAGAAGTTATTCACTTACCTGCTCCGTTGCTGGCGTCCCCGTCGCCATGGTGCCGTCTAATTTCAGCGTCTAATCGCCCGATTAGACGCGCTTGCGCAGATGGGTCTTTTCCCTTTGGCTCGGTCTGGCAGCAGCGGCGTTCTGGATCCGCCCCCTTGTATGCGTCATCGCGTAGCTCCGCCCCGTCACGTGCGCCGATTCCAGCCAATCAGGAGGCTGGAATCGGCACATGTGATGGGGCGGAGCTACGCGATGCCGCGTACAAGGGGGCGGAGCCAGAACGTAGCTCGTGCCGGACCGAGCCGAAGGGAAAAGACCCATCTGCGCAAACGCGTCTAATCGGGCGATTAGACGCTGAAATTAGACGGCACCATGGCGACGGGGACGCCAGCAACGGAGCAGGTAAGTGAATAACTTCTGTATGGCTCATATTTAATGCACGATGTATATTACAAAGTGCATTAATATGGCCATACAGAAGTGCATAACCCCACTTGCTATCGCGGGACAACCCCTTTAAATATGCTGAAAAAACAAGTTTGACCCTCACCTCACAACCTACCAGACCTATGGGATCTGTTGTCCTATGAAAAATATTGTTTGTAATTAAATTCAGCCCATAATTATAAATATTGTTGTATTCACACTTATTAACCCCTTAAGGACGAGGCTGTTTTGTACCTTAACGACCAAACACTTTTTAGGGATTGTACCCATGTGGTGGTTTTACTGTCCTATTTTTTTACCTTTAGCTAACAAAAATATTTTTCCTGCTGCGTTTTTTTTTTTTCCGTGACATATAGGGCTATTTTTTTAGTTTTATTGGGGGTAAAAAGCTTTAAAAAAATGTTTTTTTTTTAAACATTTCTAGTTGGTTTTTTTAATTAGTCTATTTACCCTAGAATAAAGTACGGGAATGGGTTCCTCAATTTGTTTTGGACATTTTGATATTTAATATGTATGGTTTTGGATTACAGGGTGCATAAAGCGAGGGTTTTTGTTGGCGTTGGCTTTGGGTTATTTTCTTTCTTATGTATATATTGTTCCTTTATTCTGTAATTTTGTTTTATTTGTGTATGTAATTATGTTTTTTACTATCTATGTCCCCCATGTTGTCATATAAGACCTCTGGGGGACATTCCCATGTTTTTGTTTTTGTTTTATTTGACACTTTCCCACTGTAGCTGGGGCATCCATAGGAGCCCAGTTACTGGGGAAAACATCCCCTGTAGTGACACTAGTCACTAGCAGAGCTGGTCAGGGTCTACTATGACCCTGTAGCTCTGCTGTAGTAGGGAATCCCGGCGGTCACGTGACCCCTCGGCTCCCGTAATGGAAGTTACGCTTCCACTTTTACTTTTTAGTACACAGCACTCATTAGAGAGCTGTGTACTTGGGGAAGGAGAAGGCAGAAAGCGTTAAAACCCCCCCCTGCCTTCTCCTCTGGGTTATCAACTGTAACTAACAGCTGACAATCTATCCTGCTTCTGATTGATTACAGAAGCAGGCGGCTTTAATCCCCGCAGTAATTTTACATACAGCTGGGCTTAAAGCCCTGGACCAAGCGCCGCATATTTACAGTGCTTGAACCTAAATGGGTTAAAAGTATTTGTATCCTTAGATATTCCAGGACTAATATTAGAATAGCGCCACCTGCTGTTTCTATTCTCTGTCAACGTTAGTAAATGTTTCAAGACAGTCACACATGGTCAGTCTTGCTTCTGTCCCTGCTCCACTAGATATGTGGATGGATCCCTGGTGTGGTGGGCAGCTGCTGCTGACGTTTCTGTGTCTTTTCTGAAGTTAGAAGAGATACTAAGTAAGTGATAAGAGATGAAATAGCTATTCCACAGAGAAGCAAGATTGAGTAGGTTTGACCTATTTAGAACAATTACTGAGGTGGCCCGGACACAGATAGGCTTTTCAAAATAAACAGCAGGCAGTGCTATTCTAACATTAGTCCTCAAATATCTAGGAATAGAAACATGTTTTTAAATAAGTGTAAATGCAAAAAAGTTTATAAATTATGAATTTAACTATAAACACTATTTTTCACGAGACAGCTTCTTTATTATGTTGATGTCAAATTTCACACCTTTAGGTGTTGTGAAGTCCAAGTCTTAATGAATCAGAGTTGTTTTGCTATTACAAGGTAGCTAATTAAATATAATAATAATAATAATGTGCCTTCTGTAGTATATATTATTTACATACACACAGCATTACACCCCATCTCCTATCAATGAAAAAAAGGGAATACAGTTTATAATAAACACTCACTATAGTGTACTTGCACTTAAGACTAAAGCATCCAAAAACAACTACTGGGTCACAGCATGTACAGGCACCTTCGGGCTACATATGCTGAGCAACAACAGCTAATTAGAGATGATGCAAGTAATTAGAGCATTGTGTAAAATGAAACAGAAACAATATACAATACTGGATATAGCCCTTCACAGTTTAGACATAGTTTAAAATGACTTCTTTTATTGAATAACTTTTATTAAAAAAACATAGAACACAAAAATAGGGCACTACAGATAACCCTCTAGGTTGTCGATATCTTAACCTTAGCCAGGAGGAAAACGACTAAGTCACTCGCTTAGTTTTTCATGCCCTTCTAATGTCTAAGACAGGGCCATGTATTTCAATGATAATGCGGTAGCTGTCGTTTATTTTGTAAAACTTGGATTGGGGTGGGAGCAAGTTTATTTTTGATTACGCATATCTTCCCAAAAAGTTTTTATTCCTATGGTCAAGGTTTGATCAAGACTTAGATTCAGTGCAAGTATCACTACAAGTAGTCTTGTATCTTTTCCAGTATAGGAAGATGGAAGATCTGCGAATCACCAAGACGTATGTCTGTGAACTTGATGATAAACATATAACTCTTGTTTCAGATAGAGATCAAGTTCATAAAGGCCCCTCACCTATCCTTATCGTTACATATCTAACATTATAATCTCCAATATTTTATATTTTTCGTATCTGTTTCAATCTCATTAAATCTCGACGCGTTTATTTATTTATTTTAGCGGGTCATCAGGAGATTTACTTTCATGTAGGTTATTATAGCTCTGGTTTTATGCAGATGACTATTCCAGAGTCTAGTTAGCTCTATTTAGAGATGATAATGATAACTCTTACAGAGACAGAGTATTCAGTGCAGATAGTACTTTCTAGATATAGAGTTTGCGAATTCATATAGAGAAACAACTATAATATCAAAGTGGTTTGTGTATAGTTGTAATCAATATGAGATCCTGTCTCCTTTTTACAAAAGAGGCAGTCTTATGATAAGCAATGTGCTGCTATAAATGATATAGATCTCATATAGTCAGGTCTGCACAGTTATAGGAGGATAGCCTTGAATATAGACAGTCACTCCAGGTAGTGCCAAACTCTATTATCATGAGTGGTATGAGATCTATCTCTTTTCCTTAGGAGCAATATTGTGATGGTCAATCATTTGCTCCATGTGGTGTAGATCTCATATAGTCAGGTCTGCATAACTAGCAGAGAACAGCCTTAAATGTAGGCTATCACTCTATAGGATGCAGAACTGAGATCTCAATAAATATTTCTTTCTTATAGAGAAGGCAGTCTGCGGTGAGCAGACAGCGTCTCTACAAGATGTAGATCTCAGTATTTTAGACAATCTGCAATCAACCGCAACCAAAAAGAAAATAAAGGGAATATCAGATAAAAATATTCCCCAGTTGTGGTTGAAGCAGCCTGACTTGTCTAACTTCTTTTAAAAGCACTGCCTATTGCTGATAGAGATATTACTAGTCTATGGTAAGAGTGGTAGCGCCTCTGGCCTGGATGGTAGGTCAGGGCTATCTGAGTGCTGTGGGATTATCTTCCCTTATAAAGCAAGCTTTCTCCTCCCAGAGGGAGTGTATCCAGATTTTCTGACAAATGAAATTGTTTAGGGGGCGGACCCTTTTTTTTTTTTTTTTGTCAACAGGGAAACGAACTTTATTTACAAGATGAGGTCAATAACTGGTCAGTATTGCTCAATATAAGGATTGGGGGCTTATTCTGCCCATTCACAGATTCTTCTTACTGATTACTGATCTAAGGATCGGCTCATAGTAACGACATGTATTTGTATCCAACTCCGTATAGAGTCCTCCTATTTTGGGCGTTGTTGTTATAGCCGTGTGCTGATTGGGTGCGGAGGGGGCGCCGGCTGCACTACGTGCATAAGCAGCGTGATGACATAGTCCCATTAAGGAACGTTCCGCTGTATAAACAAGGCAAGCAAGCCCTTGTGAAAGAACTTCACAGTAGCAGGTCACTATAGCGCTGCGGGGCGATATGCTCATTAGCATAATCGCTCCGCATCACGACAGTACATCGTTATCACTTGATAATATTGCGGCGCTGGGGCGCATCAGCTAGGAGCCTGAGACGCCTCGGCGTCATCACCATGGTGACCGTTAGCATGAGGCCGTTAGCGTGATGACGTCTCTAAAACGGGGCGGCGCTGGAGCGCTCCTGCGAAGAGTCAGCGACGCCTCGGCATCCTCACCATGGTGACCAGTAGCGTAGTGATGATAGCATGAGGCCGTGAACGTGATGACGTTTCAATACGGAGCGGCGCCGCAGGGCTCCGGCGTAGAGCCGGCGACGCCTCGGCGTCATCACCATGGTGACCAGTAACACGGTGACATGTCAACAATGAGCGCATCGGTTGAGACCAGCGTCGCCCCGGCATCGTCGCCATGGTGACGCTGTTCCATCTCATCTAACACAGCAGCCAGGAGGGGTCAATTCTGGATAATGACATTACTGCACAGGCTGATAATAGACCACCGAAATATGGATTAAATTCTCCAGTAATCCAGTTGAATGTAAGTCGATTGAATTCTCCTCTTACATGTTAATAGAAGGCATAAGTGACAATCTAGATTGGATATTTCATATAATTAGCCATATCTTGACTAGTTATACTCAGTCACAAATGGCATATCTAACCATTTATCAGGGAAACAGTATTTTGATGGTAAGTTTCCTCTTCCTCCCATGTACATATATATGTATATGATAATATATACCTATGTGTATACCAATATATATTTTTCGGTATATATTTTTTTCCCTTTTACATGTAAATTAGTAGATCTTCTGTGGTATATCATTGTGCCGGGCTCACTTCCTACGCATTATATTTCCCTCACCAGTTATTTATCCAACATTTATTGACCAGATGGAAATGGTATATTATAACATATCATATAAAGCAGTTAAACGTAAGTTGCTCATTTAGCCCTTTTGGTTGTACCGTATCCATCCTATAAATCCATCTTGTTTCTTTTTGTAGCAAGAAGGTATCAATATCACCCCCTCTTGCATCTCGTCTTATAAGTTCGATTCCCTGAAATTTCAGACAATCCGGACCGCCCTCGTGAAACTCCCAGACGTGATTCGAAATTGGTGTTTTTTCTTTTCGTCTCACGTTCCCAATATGTCCTAGGACTCGTCTCCTAAACTCCTGTCTCGTCTTACCGATATATTGTTTCTTGCACGCGCAGGTGGCTAGATATACAATATTTTTTGTAATGCAGTTAAAGAAACTCTTGGTCTTGTAGGTTTTTCCAGTTGTGTTTGATGAAAAGGAATTGCTTCTCTCAATAAAGCAACATGCGGCGCAATTATGGCACTGGAAGGTACCGTTTGGTACACTTTTTGACAGCCAGTTTTCGTTTTGTTTACTTCGGTCAAGATGGCTCCTGATAAGATGGTCCCTAATATTTCTACCCCATCTGAACGTGATCTTCGGGCTTTCTGATATTACTTCTTTGAGATCTTTATCATGGCTCAGTATATCCCAATATCTTTCCAGTATTGTTCTCATTTCCTGGTGTGCTGTGTCATATGTCCCAATTATTCTCATGGTATGGGTTCCTCCTTTTTGCTCTTTCGGAATAAGGAGTTGTTCTCTGTTTTGTTCCAGAGCAAATTTATACGAATCGTCCAGAAGTGTTGGTGGATATTTCCTCTGTTTGAAACGATCATGTAGTTTCTTACTCTCGCTTTTGAAAGTTGTCATTTCTGAACAATTCCTCCTGACACGAAGATATTGCCCTTTTGGGATTCCCCTTTTCAGGGGATAGGGGTGGAAACTGTCCCATCTTAGAAGGTTATTAGTAGCCGTAGGTTTGCGGTAAAGGTTGGAAGATATGGAGCCATCTTGTTTAAGTTCGATTGTCACGTCCAGGAATTCGACGAGGGAGTCATTTAAAGTTGATGTAAATTTTAGATTTAGCTCATTTTGATTTAGGGAATCAACAAATTGGTTGAATTGGTTCTCACTACCTGACCAGAGGAGAAGAATGTCGTCAATATAGCGTGCCCAAAATAAAACATATTGCGACAAATGATGAAACTCCTCCGAAAAAACGATCTTTTCCTCCCACCAGCCCAGGTACAGGTTGGCATACGATGGGGCACATGGGGTCCCCATCGCAGTGCCCCTGAGCTGGTGGAAGTACTTCGAATCGAACAGAAAAAAATTATGAGTAAGGATAAATTCAAGCAGTGAGACAACGAATTCGGTATGTTCGGACATGTATAGACCTCTCTGAGAAAGAAAATAGTGTACTGCCCTAATGCCACCCTGGTGCGGAATAGAGCTATATAAAGCTTCCACATCCAGGGTGGCAATGAGAGTACCGGGATCGACAGTGATGTTTTGTAATTGTCTCAATAAGTCCATGGTATCTCTCGCAAAGGATGGAAGGGATGACACAAAAGGTCTGAGAATCCTGTCAACGTATTGACTAGGATTCTGAGTGAGATTATTAATCCCTGAAATAATTGGTCTACCCTTCAGGGGATTCAGGCCTTTGTGTACCTTGGGGAGAGAGTAAAATGTTGAAGTCCGTGGGTTATCATTAAGCATAAACCGGTATTCGGATTCACCAATCAGTTGATTCTCTTTTGCATGAGCCAAAATATTCTTAAGCTCCGCCCAGAATTTTTTTGTGGGGTCTGATTTTAGTTTAGCGTAGGTATCACTATCCTCCAGCAATAGATTACACATTTGAATATATTGTTCAGTGTCCATCAACACTACATTACCGCCCTTGTCTGAGGGTTTTATGATCAGATTATCCATTTCTTTCAGATTATTGAGTGCTTCGAGTTCCTGCTTGGACATGTTTGAAAATTTGTAGTTCTGTAATTGTAAATTCTTGATGTCTCTCAAGACAAGCTGTTCAAACATGTCCACCTCAGAGCAGGTTACCGTAGGTGGTTTTAGATCTGTGAAAGGCCCTTTGCCTATTATCTCCTTCTCCAGAGACTCCAGAGTATTGATCGCCTGTATATCTCCCGGGTCAAGGCCAAGTTCTTGTGCTTTTATTTTGTCTTTTTGGAGAAAGTACTTCCTCCACCTTAGTTTTCTGGTGAAGAGGGAGACGTCCTTCGTCCAGACGAACGGGTCAAAGTGGGTCGTCGGGACGAAGGACATCCCCCTCTCCAGCACAGAGCACTCAATTTTTGTTAGTCTGTGTGTGGACAGGTTTATTATTTGCATAGTGTCTTGTTGTCCCTGATCGCTGGAGGACGGGTTAATAACAGTTACCTCTGTGTTTTTTAATAAAAGTTATTCAATAAAAGAAGTCATTTTAAACTATGTCTAAACTGTGAAGGGCTTAAATTTGAGAAATTAGACTTTTTTCTGCCCCTGTGAGTATACAATACTGGATATATTTTCACGTAGAGAACACACATAAGCAAAATATTTAGTTTTTCTTTTGTTTTACTTTTAAAGATTGTTAACAGGGCCAATAGGGTGGGGCTAAAGGAAATATGTGGAACTATCCTTTGGTTGCTGAATGTACACTAGTAATCTGTCAATGATGAGAGGAATGTGTCAGGTTATGCTGCTGAGACCTTTTGATCTACAGGTTTCCAGGAGCACATTTTCACAGGTGTGGAAAATTTGTACTGGCTGGGTAGAGATGTCTCCAGCCAGCCAATCTACACTGGTCTGTTGCTTACATATACCAGTCCCTCTGCACGAGGAAGCTGGTTTCCCTCCACTCTAGGTTTTTGGGTTTCTTGCATGCCTGTTATATGTTGCATGTGCATAGGTGTGAGCAGTGTCATGCTCAGTGTCTGTGCAGGTGGCGGGACATCAGTTGTGAACAGCCATGTTCAGTGTATATGTGTGTGAACAGTGATGTGTTCTGTTGGGTCTGCGCAGGTGGCCAGACATGAGGTGTGAACAGTCCTGTTCTGTGTTACATGCAATACCTGGTGTGTTGGTGTGAACTGTGTCCTGCTCTGCTTTAGATCGTTTACCATCTCTTGGCTAGTCAGGTCCTTAGTAGAGATGGGCGAGCACCAAAATGCTCGGGTGCTCGTTGCTCAAGTCGAGCTTTCCACGATGCTCGAGAGTTCGTTTCGAGTAACGAACCCCATTGAAGCCGATGGGCGACTGGAGCATTTTTGTATATCACCGATGCACGCTAAGGTTTTCATTTGTGCAAATCTGCAAAACCTACGAAAGTGATAGAAACGACACAGAAACGGATAGGGCAGGCGAGGGGCAACATGCAGGGCGGCATCTCAAGTTCCCAGGTCTCACTATTAAGCCACAATAGCGGCAAGAGTGGCCCCCCCCCTAACAATGTTTACTTCGGACAAACCCTCATTAGCAAGGCACACCTTAGCTAAGCACCACACTACCTCCAACCAAGCACAATCACTGCCTGTGGGACACACCGCTGCCTCTTCTCCTTGGTTACATGCTGCCCAACCCCCCCCCCCACCCCCCGCACAACCCTGCATCCGCAGTGCACACAGAAGTGCCCCTGCGCAGCCTTCAGCTGCCCTCATGCCACACGCTGGCCTCATAGCCACACCACCCTTATGTCTATTTATAAGTGCATCTGCCATGAGGAGGAACTGGAGGCACACACTGCAGAAGGTTGGCAGGGCCAGGCAGCGAACCTCTTTGAAAGTGTGGGCGATAGCCCACAATGCCGTTGAGAATTGATAAAAGATTGACGTTCCATCTTCATTCCAATCCTTTGCCACCTCCGTCAGCAGCCTAGATAGCGTGTATATGTCTTTCCCTCTATCAAGGGCTGTTGCCGCACGCTGTGCGTGAAGTTGACGGGACGCTCAGAGCGGTGTAAAAAATTTGGCAATTATTGGCCTGCACTTGGAGGGTCACAGCGGTTATGTAATGCACACTGTAGGCCGAAAAAAATATACGCTGGGCTGCAGAAAGGCCTAGCTGGCTAATAGTGAGCCACTACAACAGTAATGCACACGGTCACAGGTAGCCCTAAGGAGGAGCTTTTTTGGGGTACTTGTTGACAGGATTCTACACTACCACTGTTCCTGCCTGACCAGTACTGCCCCTATACTCTGTATTATTGGCTGCAGACTGAGAGCGCAATAGTCTGCACAGCCCAAGATGAAAAAAAAAAAAGTGCAAAACTGCTTCCAGCTGCCACAACAGTAATGCACACGGTCAGAGGTAGCCCAAAGAAGGACCGTTGGGGTACTTGTTGACAGGATTCTACACTACCACTGTCCCTGCCTGACCAGTACTACCCCTATACTCTGTATAATAGACTGCAGACTGAGAACGCTATACCTGTAATAGCCTGCACAGCCCGAGATGAAAAAAAAAAAATTTGTGCAAAACTGCTCCCAGCAGCCACTACAGTAATGCACATGATCAGATGTGGCCCTAAGAAGGACAGTTGGGGTTCTTGAAGATGCTAACACTATGCCTGAATGAACAACAGCACCTTCCCTAATCTCTGCCAGCGTGTGTCTGAGGCGAGCAGCGGGCAGGACTGCTTTATATATTCGGCGGTCACTTGATCTCGGGCTGGAAGGTCACAGGAGGAAGTTGTAATGCCTTCCCTGCATGTCTATGGGCCAGAAAATGGCGCAAAACATGCAGAGAAGAAAATGGAATTGACTCGAGTACCGCGTGGTGCGCGTCTCGAGTAAAGAACCTCTCGAGTACCCTAATACTCGAGCGAGCATCAAGCTCGGACGAGTACGTTCGCTCATCTCTAGTCCTTAGATTTCAGTGTGGGGCTGTCCCTATTGGGATGATTGCCCTGCTTGCAGGCATGTTTCATGGGCTTAGTTGTCTGATTAGAGTAGGGGCTCGCAAGTCAACGAGGACCCTGGAAGTTGGCTCGTCGGTTTAAGTGTTTTCATCAAAATACGAACTAATACGTTGTACTTTCTAAAGATATTTCATCTGGCTATGCATGCAGGTATGTTTTCCGTGTGTCTTGAGCATTTATTAGTTATGTTTTATATCTCTCGTAAGTCCCATTCTCAGTTTACTAGTTCATGTAAAAAAAGAGATGAGATAGAAAGCAGCCATCATAAAATGAATGACAATAAATCCCTTTTTTTCTTTTTTTTTTAAACGGGCTATTTTCACAAATGAGTAGTTATTGGAAATATGAATTGCTTTTGCAATTATAAATATCACACAATTTTTTTTCCATCTTGCTGTAGTTAAAATACAGCCTGCATGTAGCATATGGAAAAGAACGGTATAATATGTATATGTGACTAACATTATACTCACATTCTGAACCTAATTTATCTGAAAAAAATAGGGATCCTGTATAGAGATGAGCGAACGTGTTCGTCCGAGCTTGATATTCGTGCGAATATTAGGGTGTTCGGGATGTTCGTTATTCGTAACGAACACCATGCGGTGTTCTGGTTACTTTCACTTCCTTCCCTGAGACGTTTGCGCGCTTTTCTGGCCAATTGAAAGACAGGGAAGGCATTACAACTTCCCCCTGCAACGTTTAAGCCCTATACCACCCCCCTGCTGTGAGTGGCTGGGGAGATCAGGTGTCCGCCTAATATAAAAGTCGGCCCCTCCCGCGGCTCGTCTCAGATGCCTGGTGAGTTAGATGAGGGACAGTGCTGTTTGTACCGGAGCTGCTGTAGGGAAAGAATTGGTAGTTAGTGTAGGCTTCAAGACCCCCAAAGGTCCTTATTAGGGCCACTGATAGCTGTGTGTTGGCTGCTGTTAGCAGTGGCAATTATTTTTTTTTCTCAAAATCGCCTCTGCAGAGCGTTGCACCCGGCATTAGGGACAGAAGTGTTGGATAGGCAGGGAGAGTGTTAGGAGTGAGTGTAGCCTTCAAGAACCTCAACGGTCCTTTCTAGGGCCATATTTAACCGTGTGCAGTACTGTGCTGGCTGCTGTTAGCTGTGCTGCATATTTTTTTTCTTCTCAAAATTGCCTCTGCAGAGCATTGCACCCTCCATTGATACTGCAGGGAAAGAATTGTATAGGCAGGGCCACAACACAGTTATTATTCATTGAATATACGCAGTGCGGCCTTTTGCTTGTAAAACAACTGAAAACAAATCTATTTGTCCAGCCTCTGTCCGTCCTAAGGGCGGTGGAGACGTGTGAGCTGCGTGAACAACGTTAAAAAATCAGACGCACCCAGCTACGCTTTACTGCTGGCTTCGCCATTTGCTTTCCTTAATTGGGAAAAAAATACCTGCTCTGCCAGAGTTATAATAACTCTGCTACCCTCACGTTCTGTGACACATTAGCAGGGACACAGCACAGTTATTAAACTTAGATTATTCATTCACTAGAGGCAGTGGGGCCTTTCGTTTTCCAAAAAGGGAAAAAATTATATTTGGCCTGCAGTCTTGCGCCAATTTATTTCCTGCCTGTGAAATCAAATCACTGGTAATACAGCATGCTGAGGGGTAGGGGTAGGCCTAGAGGACGTGGACGCGGCCGAGGACGCGGAGGGCCAAGTCAGGGTGTGGGCACAGGCCGAGCTCCTGATCCCGGTGTGTCGCAGCCGACTGCTGCGCGATTAGGAGAGAGGCACGTTTCTGGCGTCCCCACATTCATCGCCCAATTAATGGGTCCACGCGGGAGACGGTTATTAGAAAATGAGCAGTGTGAGCAGGTCCTGTCCTGGATGGCAGAAAGTGCTTCGAGCAACCTATCGTCAACACGCAGTTCTGCGCCGTCCACTGCTGCAAATCCGAATCCTCTGTCTGCTGCTCCTCCTTCCTCCCAGCCTCCTCACTCCACTACAATGACACCTGCTCAGGAGCGGGAAGACTCCCAGGAACTGTTCTCGGGCCCCTGCTCAGATTGGGCAGCAGCGGTTCCTCTCCCACCAGAGGAGTTTATCGTCACTGATGCCCAACCATTCGAAAGTTCCCGGGGTCCGGGGGAAGAGGCTGGGGACTTCCGCCAACTGTCTCAACAACTTTCTGTGGGTGAGGAGGACGATGACGATCAGACACAGTTGTCTTGCAGTGAGGTAGTAGTAAGGGCAGTAAGTCCGAGGGAGCAGCGCACAGAGGATTCGGAGGAAGAGCAGCAGGACGATGAGGTGACTGACCCCACCTGGTGTGCAACGCTTACTCAGGAGGACAGGTCTTCAGAGGGGGAGTCAAGGGCATCAGCAGGGCAGGTTGCAAGAGGCAGTGCGGTGGCCAGGGGTAGAGGCAGGGCCAGACCGAATAATCCACCAAGTGTTTCCCAAAGCGCCCCCTCGCGCCATGCCACCCTGCAGAGGCCGAGGTGCTCTAAGGTCTGGCAGTTTTTCACAGAGACTCCTGACGACCGACGAACAGTGGTGTGCAACCTTTGTTGCGCAAAGCTCAGCCGGGGAGCCAACACCAACAGCCTCACCACCACCACCATGCGCAGACATATGATGGCCAAGCACCCCACAAGGTGGGACGAAGGCCGTTCAGCGCCTCCGGTTTGCACCCCTGCCTCTCCCCCTGTGCCCCAACCTGCCACTGAGATGCAACCCCCCTCTCAGGACACAGGCACTACCGCCTCATGGCCTGCACCCACACCCACATCTCCGCTGTCCTCGGCCCCATCCAGCAGTGTAGTTCAGCGCACCGTCCAGCCGTCGCTTGCGCAAGTGTTCGAGCGCAAGCGCAAGTACGCCGCCACGCACCCGCACGCTCAAACGTTAACCGTCCGCATAGCAAAATTCATCAGCCTTGAGATGCTGCCGTATAGGGTTGTGGAAACTGAGTCCTTCAAAAGTATCATGGAGGCGGCGGCCCCGCGCTACTCAGTTCCCAGTCGCCACTACTTTTCCCGATGTGCCGTCCCAGCCCTGCACGACCACGTCTCCCGCAACATTGTACGCGCCCTCACCAACGCGGTTACTGCCACGGTCCACTTAACTACGGACACGTGGACAAGCACAGGCGGGCAGGGCCACTACATCTCCCTGACGGCACATTGGGTGAATTTAGTGGAGGCTGGGACAGAGTCAGAGCCTGGGACCGCTCACGTCCTACCCACCCCCAGAATTGCGGGCCCCAGCTCGTTGCTGGTATCTGCGGAGGTGTATGCTTCCTCCACTAAAGCACCCTCCTCCTCCTCCTGCTACTCCTCCTGAAACCTCACGTAATCACGCTGAACGGGCAATTTTTCTTAGGGCCACAAGGCTCACTCAAATAATTTTTCTAAACAATTTTTAAAAGTTTCAATGCGCTTAAAAGCGTTGGAACTGTAACTTGAACCAATTTTTCGTTACACTGGGCTGCCTCCAGGCCTAGTTACCACTTAAGCCAAATTAACCAAAGCAATTAATGGGTTTCACCTGCCCTCTTGGCTGGCCATGGCCAATTTTTGGGATGTACATTAGTACTGTTGATACAGCAATTTTTGTGAGCCCTCGCCTACAGTGTAATCAAATAAATTTTTAGCCCACCTGCATTAAGCACGACATTACTACCTCAGCTGTGTTGGGCAATGCAATGGGATATTTCTATGTACCGCCGGTGGGTTCCAGGGAGCCACCCATGCTGTAGGTGCACACGGAGTGTAACCTACATGTGTCCACTTGTAAAGAACCCCAGTCTGACTGGGGCATGCAGTGTGGGCCGAAGCCCACCTGTATTACGCACGACATTACTACCTCAGCTGTGTTGGGCAATGCAATGGGATATTTCTATGTACCGCCGGTGGCTTCCTGGCACCCACCCAGGCAGTGGGTCCACAGGGAGTGTAACCTACATGTGTCCACTTGTAAAGAACCCCAGTCTGACTGGGGCATGCAGTGTGGGCCGAAGCCCACCTGTATTACACACGACATTACTACCTCAGCTGTGTTGGGCAATGCAATGGGATATTTCTATGTACCGCCGGTGGGTTCCAGGGAGCCACCCATGCTGTAGGTGCACATGGAGTGTAACCTACATGTGTCCACTTGTAAAGAACCCCAGTCTGACTGGGGCATGCAGTGTGGGCCGAAGCCCACCTGTATTACGCACGACATTACTACCTCAGCTGTGTTGGGCAATGCAATGGGATATTTCTATGTACCGCCGGTGGCTTCCTGGCACCCACCCAGGCAGTGGGTCCACAGGGAGTGTAACCTACATGTGTCCACTTGTAAAGAACCCCAGTCTGACTGGGGCATGCAGTGTGGGCCGAAGCCCACCTGTATTACGCACGACATTACTACCTCAGCTGTGTTGGGCAATGCAATGGGATATTTCTATGTACCGCCGGTGGGTTCCAGGGAGCCACCCATGCTGTAGGTGCACACGGAGTGTAACCTACATGTGTCCACTTGTAAAGAACCCCAGTCTGACTGGGGCATGCAGTGTGGGCCGAAGCCCACCTGTATTACGCACGACATTACTACCTCAGCTGTGTTGGGCAAAGCAATGGGATATTTCTATGTACCGCCGGTGGCTTCCTGGCACCCACCCAGGCAGTGGGTCCACAGGGAGTGTAACCTACATGTGTCCACTTCTAAAGAACCCCAGTCAGACTGGGGCATGCAGTGTGGGCCGAAGCCCACCTCTATTATGCACGACATTACTACCTCAGCTGTGTTGGGCAATGCAATGGGATATTTTTGTGTACCGCCGGTGGGTTCCAGGGAGCCACCCATGCTGTCGGTCGACAGGGACTTCACAATAGGGAGTTGTACCTGCCTGTGTCTATGAATTAAAAAGCCCGGTCTAACTGGGGCATGCAGACACCTTGACAGAATGAATAGTGTGTGGCACATAGGTTCCCCATTGCTATGCCCACGTGTGCAGCTCCTGATGGCGGTGGCACAGGATTCTATTTCTCATTGCTTCTGTACAGCATTGTGGGCTATCGCCCCGCCCCTTTTAAAGAGGGTCGCTGCCTAGCCGTGCCAACCCTCTGCAGTGTGTGCCTGCGGTTCCTCCTCATGGCAGACGCACTTATAAATAGACATGAGGGTGGTGTGGCATGAGGGCAGCTGAAGGCTGCGCAGGGACACTTTGGTGTGCGCTGTGGTGGTGGTGGGGGGGTTGGGCAGCATGTAACCCAGGAGAAGTGGCAGTGGAGTGTCATGCAGGCAGTGATTGTGCTTTGTTGGAGGTAGTGTGGTGCTTAGCTAAGGTATCCATTGCTAATGAGGGCTTTTCAGAAGTAAAAGTTGTTAGGAGGGGGGGGGGCCCACTCTTGCCGCTATTGTGGCTTAATAGTGGGACCTGTGAACTTGAGATGCAGGCTGAAGGCTGCGCATGGACACTTTGGTGTGCGCTGTGGACACTGGGTCGTGCGGGGGGGGGGGGGAGTTGGGCAGCATGTAACCCAGGAGAATTGGCAGCGGAGTGTCATGCAGGCAGTGATTGTGCTTTGTTGGAGGTAGTGTGGTGCTTAGCTAAGGTATGCATTGCTAATGAGGGCTTTTCAGAAGTAAAAATTGTTGGGGGGGCACTCTTGCCGCTATTGTGGCTTAATAGTGGGACCTGGGAACTTGAGATGCAGCCCAACATGTAGCCCCTCGCCTGCCCTATCCGTTGCTGTGTCGTTCCCATCACTTTCTTGAATTGCCCAGATTTTCACACATGAAAACCTTAGCGAGCATCGGCGAAATACAAAAATGTTCTGGTCGCCCATTGACTTCAATGGGGTTTGTTGTTCGAAACGAACCCTCGAACATCGCGGGAAGTTCGTTCCGAATAACGAACACCCGAACATTTTGGTGTTCGCTCATCTCTAATCCTGTATAAAAAAGTGTAAGTTTGGCTTTACACAGGATGACTAATGGGTGTATAATCTTTCACACAGGAGCGATGCTCAGTCAATGAGTGGAGGCAGAGAGCATCAGGGATCTTTTCCTGTCACCTGCCTCTATTCACTGTGAACATTCAACAACGAATGACTGCTTATTAACACTGATTGAGAACTTACTCACCAGTTGCTTTATTTCAGCGACCTGAGATGAAATGATTGCTGAACAATTTCGTACTCATTAGAGATGAGCGAGCACCAAAATGCTCGGGTGCTCGTTACTCGAGTCGAACTTCCCGCGATGCTCGAGGGTTCGTTTCGAGTAATGAACCCCATTAAAGTCAATGGGCGACCCGAGCATTTTTGTATATCGCCGATGCTCGCTAAGGTTTTCATTTGTGAAAATCTGGGAAATTCAAGAAAGTGATGGGAACGACACAGAAACGGATAGGGCAGGCGAGGGGCTACATGTTGGGCCGCATCTCAAGTTCCCAGGTCCCACTATTAAGCCACAATAGCAGCAAGAGAGCCCCCCCCAACAATTTTTACTTCTGAAAAACCCTCATTAGCAAGGCATACCTTAGCTAAGCACCACACTACCTCCAACAAAGCACAATCACTGCCTGCATGACACTCCGCTGCCACTTCTCCTGGGTAACATGCTGCCCAACCACCCATTTCAGTAATAGTAGCAGTCTAGACAGGCCCCAGTAACATATCACTAGCAGCAGTATAGGGGAAGCAAAGTATTAGTTCCATTTCAGTAGTAGTAGCAGTCAAGACAGGCCCCAGTTACATTTATGTAGCAAAAGTGTAGGCCAACCCCACACACCTTGCTGTACCATGAGTGCAGGCGAAGCCCATAAAAATTACTAGGATTACACTGTAAGCGAAGGCCCCCCAAAATTGGTGTACCAACAGTACTAATGTACCTCACAAAAATTGCCCATGCCCAACCAAGAGGGCAGGTGAAACCCATTAATCGCTTTGGTTAATGTGGCTTAATTTGTAACTAGGCCTGGAGGCAGCCCAGTTAAAATAAAAATTGGTTCAGGTGCAAGTTTCAACGCTTTAATGAGAATTGAAACGTATAAACATTGTTTACAAAAGTAATATGACTGAGCCTTGTGGGCCTAAGAAAAATTGCCCGTTCGGCGTGATTACGTCAGGTTTCAGGAGGAGGAGCAGGAGGAGGAGGATGAATATAATACACAGATTGATGAAGCTAAATAGTCCCCGTTTTTTATGGTGATAGAGAACGATGCTTCCATCTGCGGGTGCAGCCTACGTATTGCTTAGGTACCGCTGCTGTCCGCTGGTGGAGAAGAGAAGTCTGGGGAAATCCAGGCTTTGTTCATCTTTATGAGTGTAAGCCTGTCGGCACTGTCCGTTGACAGGCGGGTACGCTTATCCGTGATGATTCCCCCAGCCGCACTAAACACACTCTCTGACAAGACGCTAGCCGCAGGACAAGCAAGCACCTCCAGGGCATACAGCGCGAGTTCAGGCCACGTGTCCAGCTTCGACACCCAGTAGTTGTAGGGAGCAGAGGCGTCACGGAGGACGGTCGTGCGATCGGCTACGTACTCCCTCACCATCCTTTTACAGTGCTCCCGCCGACTCAGCCTTGACTGGGGAGCGGTGACACAATCTTGCTGGGGAGCCATAAAGCTGGAAAAGGCCTTGGAGAGTGTTCCCCTGCCTGCGCTGTACATGCTGCCTGATCTCTGCGCCTCCCCTGCTACCTGGCCCTTGGAACTGCGTCTTCTGCCACTAGCGCTGTCGGATAAAAATTTTACCATCAGTTTGTCCGCCAGGGTCCTGTGGTATAGCATCACTCTTGAACACCTTTCCTCTTCAGGTATGAGAGTGGAAAGGTTCTCTTTATACCGTGGGTCGAGCAGTGTGTACATCCAGTAATCCGTAGTGGCCAGAATGCGTGTAACGCGAGGGTCACGAGAAAGGCATCCTAACATGAAGTCAGCCATGTGTGCCAGGGTACCTGTACGCAACACATGGCTGTCCTCACTAGGAAGATCACATTCAGGATCCTCCTCCTCCTCCTCCTCCTCAGGCCATACACGCTGAAAGGATGACAGGCAAGCAGGATGGGTACCCTGAGCAGTGGGCCAAGCTGTCTCTTCCCCCTCTTCCTCATGCTCCTCCCCCTCCTCCTCCTCCTCAATGCGCTGAGATATAGACATGAGGGTGCTCTGACTATCCAGCGTCATACTGTCTTCCCCCGCCTCCATTTCCAAGCGCAAAGCGTCTGCCTTTATGCTTTGCTGGGAACTTCTCAAGAGGCATAGCAGAGGAATGGTGACGCTAATGATTGCAGCATCGCCGCTCACCATCTGGGTAGACGCCTCAAAGTTTCCAAGGACCTGGCAGATGTCTGCCAACCAGGGCCACTCTTCTGTAAAGAATTGAGGAGGCTGACTCCCACTATGCCGCCCATGTTGGAGTTGGTATTCCACTATAGCTCTACGCTGCTCATAGAGCCTGGCCAACATGTGGAGCCTAGAGTTCCACCGTGTGGGCACGTCGCACAGCAGTCAGTGCACTGGCAGATTAAACCGATGTTGCCGGGTCCGCAGGGTGGCAGCATCCGTGTTGGACTTGCGGAAATGTGCGCTGAGCCGGCGCACCTTTCCGAGCAGGTCGGACAAGCGTGGGTAGCTTTTCAGAAAGCGCTGAACCACCAAATTAAAGACGTGGGCCAGGCATGGCACGTGCGTGAGGCTGCCGAGCTGCAGAGCCACCACCAGGTTACGGCCGTTGTCACACACGACCATGCCCGGTTGGAGGCTCAGCGACGAAAGCCAGCGGTCGGTCTGCCCTGTCAGACCCTGCAGCAGTTCGTGGGCTGTGTGCCTCTTCTCTCCTAAGCTGAGTAGTTTCAGCACGGCCTGCTGACGCTTGCCCACCGCTGTGCTGCCACGCCGCGCGACACCGACTTTTGGCGACGTGCTGCTGCTGACACATCTTGATTGCGAGACAGAGGTTGCGTAGGAGGAGGAGGGTGGTTTAGTGGAGGAAGCATACACTGCCGCAGATACCAGTACCGAACTGGGGCCCGCAATTCTGGGGGTAGGACGTGAGCGGTCACAGGCTCTGACTCTGTCCCAGCCTCCACTAAATTCACCCAATGTGCCATCAGGGAGATATAGTGGCCCTGCCCGCCTGTGCTTGTCCACGTGTCCGTTGTTAAGTGGACCTTGCCAGTAACCGCGTTGGTGAGGGCGCGTACAATGTTGCGGGAGACGTGGTCGTGCAGTGCTGGGACGGCACATTGGGAAAAGTAGTGGCGACTGGGAACCGAGTAGCGCGGGGCCGCCGCCGCCATCATGTTTTTGAAAGCCTCCGTTTCCACAAGCCTATACGGCAGCATCTCCAGGCTGATCAATTTGGCTATGTGCATGTTTAACGCTTGAGCGTGCGGGTGCGTGGCGGCATACTTGCGCTTGCGCTCAAACAGTCGCACTAGCGACGGCTGGACGCTGCGCTGAGAGACATTGCTGGATGGGGCAGAGGAAAGCGGAGGTGAGGGTGTGGGTGCAGGCCGGGAGACGGTCGTGCCTGTATCCTGAGAGGGGGGTTGGATCTCAGTGGCAGGTTGGGGCACAGGGGGAGAGGCAGTGGTGCAAACCGGAGGCGGTGAACGGCCTTCCTCCCATCTTGTGGGGTGCTTGGCCATCATATGCCTGTGTATGCTGGTGGTGGTGAGGCTGGTGGTGGTGGCTCCCCAGCTGATCTTGGCGCGACAAACCTTGCACACCACAGTTCGTCGGTTGTCTGCACTCTCAGTGAAAAACTGCCACACCTTTGAGCACCTCGGCCTCTGCAGGGTGGCATGGCGCGAGAGGGAGCTTTGGGAAACAGTTGGTGGATTATTCGGTCTGGTCTGCCTCTATCCTTGGCCACCGCACTGCCTCTTCCAACCTGCCCTGCTGCTGCACTTGCCTCCCCCTCTGAAGACCTGTCCTCAGTAGGCTTAGCAAACCAGGTGGGGTCAGTCACCTCATCGTCCAGCTGCTCTACAGGAACCATTGCTGCCCAATCTCGGCAGGGGCCCGAGAATAGTTCCTGGGAGTCTGCTTGCTCCTCAGAATGTGTCATTTTCATGGAGTGAGGAAGCTAGGAGGAAGGAAGAGCAGCAGCCAGAGGATTCAGAGTTGAAGCTGTGGACAGCGTAGATGACTGGTTGGTCGATAGATTGCTTGATGCACTTTCTGCCATCCACGACAGGACCTGCTCACACTGCTCAGTTTCTAATAAAGGTCTACCGCGTGGACCCATTAATTGTGAGATGAATCTGGGGATCCCAGAAACTTGCCTCTCTCCTAATCCCGCAGCAGTCGGCTGCGATACACCTGGACCAGGAGCTCGGCCTGTGCCCACACCCTGACTTGGGCCTCTGCATCCTCGCCCCCGTCCACATCCTCTAGGCCTACCCCTACCCCTCAGCATGGTGTATTACGAGTAGAGCAGAAACAAAACGCTGTAATTAAATGTGCTGCTTATTGGCCTGTGGTTGGAGGCTGACTTCGCTTACGGAACGCACAGCAGAGCCAGGAAACAATTATGCGCAAGGCTGGGTATTATTCACCGACTACTCCCCCCAGCAGAGACGCAGTAAACTGAAGACAGTCACAGGCAGGCCAAATATAGTATTTTTTTCCACTTTTTGGGAAAAAGCCCACTGCCTCTGATATACACTGTATTTGGATTTCCCTGTTGGAGGATGACTGTGGTTACTGAAAGCCCAGTGCAGCCAGGAAACAATTATGCGCAAGGCTGCGTATTAATCACCGACTATTCCCCCCAGCAGAGACGCAGTAAACTGAAGACAGTCACAGGCAAGCCAAATATAGTATTTTTTTCCACTTTTTGGGAAAAAGCCCACTGCCTATATAGCCAGTATACCTCTTTCCCTGCCTCACCAGTACTGCCCCTATACTCTGTAAAATGACTGCAGACTGAGGACGCTATGGTCTGCACACCCGATATACAAAAAAAAAATTGTGCAACACTGCTAAAAGCAGCCTCAACAGTACTGCACATGGTCAGATGTGGCCCTAAGAAGGACCGTTGGGGTTCTTGAAGACGAATATAACACCTAACACTTTCCCTATAGCAGCTACAGCAAGACAGCACTTTCCCTGATCTCTCTCTCCGTGCATCTGTGGCGAGCCGCGGACGGGGCAGATTTAAATACTTGGGTGTCATCTGATCTCCCCAGCCACTCACTGCAGGGGGTGGGATAGGGCTGGAATGTCACAGGAGGAAGTTGTAATGCCTTCCCTGTGTTTCTATTGGCCAGAAAAGCGTGCAAATTTCTCAGAGAAGGAAATGTAATGGAGTCGAGCACCGCGTGGTACTCATCTCGAGTAACGAGCATCTCGAATACCCTAATACTCGAACGAGTATCAAGCTCGGACGAGTACGCTCGCTCATCTCTAGTACTCATTATCTTAACAAGTCCCATGTTTACTCAGGACAACCATTGCTGAATATCGCTTGTTTAAGTGATCTTTCGTCCAATAGTTGTCCCGTTGTAAAGCTGCCCTAACAATATGCATATGTTGCATGTGAATGTTCTGTGCAGCTTTGTATATAGTATTAGCAGAGTAGATGAGATTTTAACAAATCTCAGGGCTTAGTCACACGGGCGCATCTGGGCACCGATGCGCCGGTCTTCCTGCAGGATAAGACGGCCGCACTGTAGGTGCGGAGAAAGAACGCATGACCGGCTCCATTGCCGGTCATGTGTTCTTCCTTCCAGTGCTGCGGAGAGTCGTCCTTACCTGCAGTGCGGCTGTCTTCTTCATACGCCCGGATGCGCCCATGTGACAAAGCCCTCATAGACATGCTAAGAATATTTTCCACATGCAAACTATCCTACAGTGTGAATTTTGAAATCTACAGCATGTCAGTTCTTTCTACAGATTTTCAACCTTTTCAATGCATAAGGAAAACTGCAGCAAATTTGTGACAAAGTCCAAAAAAACCCTGCATGTGATTTTGCTGTGAAAAATAAAATATGTTCAGGTAGTGCAAATGAGATTATAAAGCAGCTTGACATCAATAACTAAAATAATGAGATGTTTAGAATTAGTAATGGGGAAGAAAACGTTGGGAGCACCATGGTTAATGTAGGGTATGGTCAACATAGCAACTAAGCCAGGGAAAAAAAGGCAAATACTGCTGAATAACAAGTTACTATTTCACCATTTATAAATATTCAGTCTCTGCCTTCAAGTTATTATAATTTTCACATTTTCTTTATAGTGTTTTAATTAATTACATGAATGAAATACAGAAAGTACTAAACTGCAGAAGGATATTAACAATATTCCTATGAAATATAGCTAATTACCGCTACGTTATATGCTGCTCTTTATTATTTTTGCTTAGATCGGGCTCATAAACTCTACCCTCTGCTGTCTTGACTTATGTACTGGCAGTTTACAGATGTTTTACTCACCCAATTTGTTCTTTAATACAAAAATAAAACATGGTTTCCCTGGAAACGGCCACATTACATGATAGTTGACTTATCACTTGGCTGCAGAATGTTTTCTTAACGAAGAACAAAACCCACACACATCGATGAAGCACACAGCTGATAACCATTTATCATGATTTCAGGAAACACACCTAGCCCGCTGTGTATTTAGTAAACACATAGTGCTGTAAAGCTAATTAATATGTACTAGAATGACAGATTTCTCATTATTTGTCATATTCTTCATTTATTTTACATACATACAATTATTTAGCAATATACTGAGATTTTCTGAATCTATCTATTGTATTATCATCAACCATCCAAATGCAAGTTTCAGGTTCTATAATGTGATGCTGCACATTTACCAAGGAGCTCTTAATGTAAGTATTTTAAGAAAACTGAGACTGAAACAGTACTATTTAAAAAACATGCATAAAAATGTACAGTATTTACAATGTCGGTTTTAATATATGACCCCTCCGTTGTTGACTGCTGAGGGGAATAAAGGATAAAAAGGGTATATACAAGTAATTTGACTCTTTATTCAAGGACAAAAATATATCAGCCATGTATTTTTATCAGTGCATTATTTCTTGGATTTCTTTTGCCAGCATGCTAGTGTTTCTAATGGAATTGGAAATAGGCACTGCTCTGTTGATAATGCCATCATCCATAGGTAAAATAATCTGAGATCTTGTATATAATATGAACTGTTTATTTCCTTTTTATAGCTATGGTTCTACATTAACTGCAAAGATTTCAATATCATCTAAATTGAAAATCGAAGGGCTACCTACAATAAATAATGTTTTGTATGTCTGGCAAGTTTCTAACTCTGGATATTCCCAATTTAGTAAAATCTGAAGCAGGGGTGGCAGGCTGCCCATGCTACAATTAGTATAAAGCCAGCCCTATGAAAAGTGAATTATCAGTGATGCTGACTGTAATATTTAAGATGGACATTAGAGGGAGCTCCAATACATGAGAGGCAATAGCCAATGGAAGTGGATAGGAGCCTTTATATTCTATGGACTTTACTTAGAATGCTCAATGTGAATGTACTGGAAACTTCTAGAAAGGGGTCAAATAGGAACTATAAAAGGAAGCTGAGCAAAAGCACTTGTTGTGGTTGCAGGTTGAGAGTTTGGGGGAGATGGTCCTGCTGTGCTGATTGCTGAGCAAGAGATCTGTTGCTTAGAACTGCTGGAGCTGAGAAATACTACTGCCAAGAACAAAACTGTTGGATTTCCCAACTCTAAGAGCTGTTTGCCCACCACAGACAGGGCTCGCCAGGTTGAGCCCCAACCATTATGAAGCACAGAAGGAAGACTCACTTGAGTTGTACATCAATTAGGACACAACTGCCAGACATGCAAGAGACTGGTCCCAGACTAGCTTGTGTGCACACACAAATAGGGGCAACTAGTTTACAGACTCTATGGCTGACAATGACCTGATTACTCTGGACTGAGGCAAGACAAGGGAGTATCACCTCAAAAGGACTGTGGCTAACATACCATTTTGATGGTGTCATTCATGATCACTGTATTGTGGACTACCTTGGCAGTTTAAAAGTTATCACAGTGATATATTTGATTTCTAAGATAACTTTTTGATATGTTACATTTGCTTGAGAATACAGTGGTACCCAGTATTAGAATGACTATAGTAACAAAGAGAGAAGTCCTGAATCATATATGACCCGATATATCACTGGAGGGCAAGATGGCCAGACTTAGACTGATGGATTTGACCATGTAATGCGAGCAAAGTCGCTAAAAAAATCTATAATGCTTGAACAGTTTAGTGGCAAAAGAAGACCTAGCCACCAAAGAACATGATGGCTGACACTGTCAAAGCTGATATTGGCATCATAGGTGTACCATCAGGGGTCTCTGGGGTCGCAATGGTGACCTGGCACCTGTGCTTAAGGGGGCCCAGAGGCTGCCCTCCGCCATATACAAAAACACATTCAGGTCTCGTTGCTGGCGGCCGCGTGATTAGTGCGGTCCAGCTGACAGCACGAGCAAGAGGAGAGAGAAGGAACGAGGAAGGACTCGGAGGAAGGACGGGGAGGGGGAGGAGGAGCTGCAACGCGCGCGCGGGGGGGGGGGGGGGCGCAGACACAGAAACATGGCATGGCATGGAGTGGAGCAAGGGTGATGATGTCATCTTCCTGCTGCTCCTCTCCTGCTGACACTGTATACAGCTGCTATCCTCACACAGAGAAGTGGTCCGGGCCCTGGGGTGTGTATCTATCTGTCTTCTTGTCTGTCTGTCCATCTGTCTATCTATCTGTCCATCTTTTTCATGTCTATCTATCTATCTATCAATCTCATATCTATCTATTTATCTATTTGATCTATTTCTATCTATCTCTTATATCTATGACTCTCTCTTGTATCTCTATCTATCTCTATATCTATCTTCTATCTATCTATCTATCTTTCACTCTCATATCTATCTATCTTTCTCTGATATCCATCGCTCTCATAATTATCTCTCTCATATCTCTCTCTCATATCTATCTATCTAATCTATCTATGCTATACCTATTTCTCTCTATCATATATCTATTTATCTATCTCTCTCATCTATCTATTTATCTATCTCTCTCATCTATCTATCTATCTATCTATCTATCTATCTATCTATCTATCTATCTATCTATCTATCTATCTATCTATCTATCTATCTATCTGTCTATCTACCTATCTATCTCTGTTATAAGTTATACATCTCCCTGTATGTACTGCATATAATTGCACACTGTGCACACAATTAAAAACCACATTAAAAAAATGCGCTTTTTAATAGTTTATGCAGTTTCTTAAAAATGTATGTTGTCTTTAAATACCACATGCAGTTTTTTTAATGTGTTTTTCTTTATTGTGGTTCAAAAGTACACAAAAAAAATACACCCTAAGGCCACTCACACATTCTTTCAGAAAACGCAGCTCGAAATCTTGGCATTTTTACTGCAATTTTGATCGGCATTTTCAAACGCATGGTACAACATTTGACAATACTTTTTAATACACCCCATCATTGTGATGGGTGAGGAAGTGCATTAAAAACTGTGAAAATGCAAAAATAGAACATACAGCTCGCGAAGATCGCACTGTTAGAAACACCGCGGTCGAGCTCAGGTCTGAGTAACCCCATTAAAATCAATGGGAGCATTGTACTGCTGTTAGCACGGTGCTCAGGACGCCACGCTAATAACATAAAAAGTGTTGTGTGTGTGAGAGTGGCCTAAGGTGCTGCAAACTCATTTTCATGTAGTGCAGGAAATGAGTCATGTTTAGAAAGATTACACCAAAAGGCTGGTTTGTATATGGAAATTCATTTTACAGCTGTATACAGCACGATTTAGGTATGGGTAGGGGGGAAGGAGGGTAGGGTGGAGGCCTGGGGGGGGCCCAGCTGAACTTTTGCACCCGGGCCCCTGAGCCTTTAGGTATGCCCCTGACTGGCATGGATATCACACAAGTGAAAGAACCCGTGCAAAACCCCAAAACATGGAGAGACCTCACCTTTAGGGTCTCCGAGGGTCATGAAGTTATTGCTGAGTTAGGAATTAGATAGAAGTACTGATCGCTGGTAGTCGGTAGGCAGTTTTAATTAGTAGTACTATTTATTTGTTTCACTGGTTTGACCTGTTCTATCCTATCTATTCTTGAGAAAATAATTTTTGTTCCTATGTCTCCTTATTCCACTTTGTGTCCTAAAAGAACCCAGGCACTTTACCTGCAACGTGTTTCAAAGAGCAGACTGAAGTGCAATAAATATACAAGGGATGTTATAGGATTTAAATATTAATGGCTTATTGTTATCATAGGCCATCAGTGTTTGATCAGCAGGGTCTGATATACTAGACTGCTGTTAATCAGCTGAAGGATTAGCTTCTATCATTCCAGCAAGCATACTAACAGCTGTAACCTGTACTGCAGCTAAGCTACTTCCAAGTGAGTGGACCCAAGTTGAAATACGAGGCACAGCAATAATGTATATGTATACATACTGTATGTATTAAAGTACATACTGCAGTGACCAAGATACAAGGCCCACAGTGGAGATATAGAGATGGCACTTGTCACAGTGGCTCTACCAGATTCCTCCCCAGAGGGACGCAAGCAACCCTTTACCAAGGTCCTGACAGGCCTCTCCAGGCAACGCTGAGTTAGTGGTTACCTGTATATGGGTCTTCTTTGAATTTGTATTTGTCACGGGTGATGCCAGCACTTTGGTTGGACTTTCATCAAGATGGAGGAAATAACTTGACACGAGTCCAGTGATATGGTTTTTAGCAAAACTGGAAGTGCACAGCTTACTAAACAAATTTGCTCGAGGCAAAGCAATACAGCACCGTCCAATGAGAGCACAATACAATTCCAAAAATACACTTGTACAAGCAGAATAACACAGGAGTACAGCTGAATTCTCACACAGACAATTTCTTCAACTCTCTCTCTCTGCACGTTAATGGTAGTTAAAGGGGTTGTCTCGTGGCAGCAAGTGGGGTCATACACTTCTGTATGGCCATATTAATGCACTTTGTAATATACATCGTGCATTAAATATGAGCCATACAGAAGTTATTCACTTACCTGCTCCGTTGCTAGCGTCCCCGTCGCCATGGATTTGTCTAAATTCGCTGTCTTCTGGCGTTTTCAGACGCGCTTGCGCAGTCCGGTCTTCTGCCTGGTGAATGGGGCCGCTCGTGCCGGAGAGCTGGTTCCATGTCGTCATCGTAGCTCCGCCACGTCATGTGTGCCGATTCCAGCCAATCGGGAGGCTGGAATCGGCAATGGACCGCACAGAGCCCACGGTGCACCATGGGAGAAGACCCGCGGTGCATCGTGGGTGAAGATCCCGGCGGCCATCTTGGAGAAGGAAGAAAGAAGTCGTCGCAGAGCGGGAATTCGGGTAAGTAATATATATATATTTTTTTTTAACCCATCCCTTGGGTTTGTCTCGCGCCGAACGGGGCGCCTATTGAAAAAAAAACCGTTTTGGCGCGAGACAACCCCTTTAAGCTAGACGCTGGTCCTCCCTCTTTAGGCAACTGATGGGATGGATTTTTGTTAGTTTATTTGAAATTAGACAGTTTGGGCCCTTTTAGAAACTCCTGATTTGACTCTCGGCCGAGGGTTTATATAACTCATGATTAAGACAACAAGGTGGCTCTACACTTTCTTGTACTCCATTGTCTTTTATCTCCGGGTGGTGTAGATTAGATAAGGCCTCACTACCAGGTACTTTATCTCTGAGCTGTAGTGACTGGATTGCTCCAGGCTATTCCTCTCTTTCTGGCAACTGGCTCTGACACACTTTCTGACCTCCTCCTCCGATGATGACCCAACTCACTCTCCCCCTGCCCTCTCTCTCCCGCGCTTTTTCTCCAACCCCTCCCCTCTGCCTCTGGTGTTTTTCCTGCTCTGTCTCAGGGTCTGTTCTCTCCACCAATTGGTGAAAGCCACACAAACAGCCAATGGTAGATCAGCTTTTGCTAAGCAGTTTTGTTGATTTTTAAAGTAAGGAAGGTGGAAAATAATAATAATAATAATAAACTTTATTTGTATAGTACCAACATATTCCGCAGCGCTTACATAGACAGGGGGAATACAGAAAGACAAAATACAAAAATTACCGAGCCACATTACAGAAACAGGGTTCCTCCGACAGACAACACCTTCTATGCCTCCTTAGAGCTCATAGCAAGGTTAACAGGATTTGCATATAGTGGTCTATTCTGGAGGACCCTCTGGGTCACTACAATACCATCAAGGGACTCCTATAGTCTGCTGGTGGGACTGACCAATTATCCTATGCTATGCAGTCTATGATATAATATATGAATATTTGTATTAAAGTATATCCCATGAAGGGACTCCTATAGTCTGCTGGAGGAACTGGCGGATTATTCTATGCGTATGCAGTCTTCCAACTTTCCCCTGAAAGATGGTATTGGGGCAAAGAAGGATCAGACACATTGCACTTCAAATGTCTCATCCTTTTGTTCTACATGGAATCAGGTCACTGTCAGATATGTCTATTAGCAGCTTATTCCCCTCTGTCCATGGAAAACACATGAATACACAGCCAAACCAAGCATTCACATGTATGGGGGAGTTGAAAAAAATAGCTGTTGGCTGAATGCAACTATTGAAGGTAATATATGAACACTTAAAGGAGTTGTCCAGCGCCGAAACGGGTTTTTTTTTTTTCACCACCCCCCCCCCCCTGTTCGGCGCGAGACAACCCCGATGCAGGGGTTAAACAAGAAAACCGGACAGCGCTTACCTGAATCCCCGCGCTCCGGTGACTTCTTACTTACCTGCTGAAGATGGCCGCCGGGATCTTCTCCCTCAGTGGACCGCAGGGCTTCTGTGCGGTCCATTGCCGATTCCAGCCTCCTGATTGGCTGGAATCGGCACGTGACGGGGCGGAGCTACAAGGAGCCGCTCTCCGGCACGAGCGGCCCCATTCAGAAAAGAAGAAGACCCGGACTGCGCAAGCGCGTCTAATCTAGCGATTAGACGCTGAAAATTAGACGACACCATGGAGACGAGGACGCTAGCAACGGAACAGGTAAGTGAATAATTTCTGATAACTTCTGTATGGCTCATAATTAATGCACAATGTACATTACAAAGTGCATTAATATGACCATACAGAAGTGTATAGACCCACTTGCTTTCGCGGGACAACCCCTTTAAGGAATTCTATAAGTTATCAATGCTTATGAATCAATGCAATGCAGAAGACCCCATAAAATTTCCATGCAATGGCGCTAAACTCTGTATCACTTTTAATGAGACACTTTATAGTATCATTATTTATATCACTGTAAGGCAGTGTGCCATTCTGGGGATAGCACAACATAAGGTACCACACAGAGTAATCCAACGTAAGGTTATCCCACTTCCTGACCTCACACTTTGTGTGTATTCATTAAGTATTGTAAAGGACTGCATATTTTAGACTATACCCAACAGTATCATATATTTACATATATGTTGTATATACAGAAAATTGTACATACAAATGACTGATTTTCACATTATCATATGAATAGCTTCATACTATATCAGACAATTTGATTTCTCATTCATATACAGTATCTGCAATTGATTAGCTATTAGAGATGAGCGAGCACCAAAATGCTCGGGTGCTCGTTACTCGGGACGAAATTTTCGCGATGCTCGAGGGTTCGTTTCGAGTAACGAACCCCATTGAAGTCAATGGGCGACCCGAGCATTTTTGTATATCGCCGATGCTCGCTAAGGTTTCCATTTGTGAAAATCTGGGCAATTCAAGAAAGTGATGGGAACGACACAGCAACGGATAGGGCAGGCGAGGGGCTACATGTTGGGCTGCATCTCAAGTTCCCAGGTCCCACTATTAAGCCACAATAGCGGCAAGAGTGCCCCCCCAACAATTTTTACTTCTGAAAAGCCCTCATTAGCAATGCATACCTTAGCTAAGCACCACACTACCTCCAACAAAGCACAATCACTGCCTGCATGACACTCCGCTGCCAATTCTCCTGGGTTACATGCTGCCCAACTCCCCCCCCCCCCCGCACGACCCAGTGTCCACAGCGCACACCAAAGTGTCCATGCGCAGCCTTCAGCTGCCCTCATGCCACGCCACACTCATGTCTATTTATAAGTGCACACACTGCAGAGGGTTGGCACGGCTAGGCAGCGACCCTCTTTAAAAGGGGCGGGGCGATAGCCCACAATGCTGTACAGAAGCAATGAGAAATATAATCCTGTGCCACCGCCATCAGGAGCTGCACACGTGGGCATAGCAATGGGGAACCTATGTGCCACACACTATTCATTCTGTCAAGGTGTCTGCATGCCCCAGTCAGACCGCGTTTTTTTATAAATAGTCACAGGCAGGTACAACTCCGCAATGGGAATTCTGTGTGCACCCACAGCATGGGTGGCTCCCTGGAACCCACCGGCTGTAAATAAATGTATCCCATTGCAGTGCCCTGGACAGCAGAGCTAACGTCAGATTAAATGCAGGTGGGCTTCGGCCCACACTGCATGCCCCAACCTGACCGGGGTTTTTAATTCATAGACACAGGAAGGTACAACTCCCTATTGTGAAGTCCCTGTGGACCCACAGCATGGGTGGCTCCCTGGAACCCACCGACGGTACATAAATATATCCCATTGCAGTGCCCAGCACAGCTGAGGTAATGTCATGTTTAATGCAGGTGGGCTTTGGCCCACACTGCATGCCCCAGTCAGACTGGGGTTCTTTAGAAGTGGACACATGCAGTTACAACTCCGTGTGGACCGACAGCATGGGTGGGTGCCAGGAAGCCACCGGCGGTACATAAATATATCCCATTGCATTGTCCATCACAGCTGAGGTAATGTCATGTTTAATGCAGGTGGGCTTCGGCCCACACTGCATGCCCCAGTCAGACTGGGGTTCTTTAGAAGTGGACACATGAAGTTACAACTCTGTGTGGACCGACAGCATGGGTGGGTGCCAGGAAGCCACCGGCGGTACATAAATATATCCCATTGCATTGCCCATCACAGCTGAGGTAATGCCATGTTTAATGCAGGTGGGCTTCGGCCCACACTGCATGCCCCAGTCAGACTGGGGTTCTTTAGAAGTGGACACATGCAGTTACAACTCCGTGTGGACCGACAGCATGGGTGGCTCCCTGGAACCCACCGGCGGTACATAAATATATCCCATTGCAGTGCCCAGCACAGCTGATGTAACGTCAGCTTTAATGCAGGTGGGCAAAAAATTAATTGGATTACACTGTAGGCGAGGGCCCCAAAAAATTGGTGTGCCAACAGTAATAATGTACGTCAGAAAAATTGCCCATGCCCAACCAAGAGGGCAGGTGAAACCCATTAATCGCTTTGGTTAATGTGGCTTAATTTGTAACTAGGCCTGGAGGCAGCCCAGTTAAAATAAAAATTGGTTCAGGTACAAGTTTCAACACTTTAATGAGCATTGAAACGTATAAAAATTGTTTACAAAAATTATATGACTGAGCCTTGTGGGCCTAAGAAAAATTGCCCATTCGGCGTGATTACGTCAGGTTTCAGGAGGAGGAGCAGGAGGAGGAGGATGAATATTATACACAGATTGATGAAGCTAAAAGGTCCACGTTTTTGATGGTGATAGAGAACAATGCTTCCATCCGCGGGTGCAGCCTATGTATTGTTTAGGTATCGCTGCTGTCCGCTGGTGGAGAAGAGAAGTCTGGGGAAATCCAGGCTTTGTTCATCTTGATGAGTGTAAGCCTGTCGGTACTGTCGGTTGACAGGCGGGTATGCTTATCTGTGATGATTCCCCCAGCCGCACTAAACACCCTCTCTGACAAGACGCTAGCCGCAGGACAAGCAAGCACCTCCAGGGCATACAGCGCGAGTTCAGGCAACGTGTCCAGCTTCAACACCCAGTAGTTGTAGGGGACAGAGGCGTCACGGAGGACGGTCGTGCGATCGGCTACGTACTCCCTCACCATCCT